>NC_029772.3:93123861-93124672 GCF_000817695.3 Arachis duranensis | reverse complement strand
CCATTTTACAATAAAGTTAGCTTTCCATTCATTGCTGGCTACAGTTTTTGATTGAGTGAGAGAGAGTGATTATTGTTAATCACACTTAGTAAATATCACTGTATTTTTGTGTTATCATATTTATTTTGATTATATTCTTTATGGGATATGAGTTTGTTTGTATCTTATTTATTACTTTAATCAACCCTTCTTAATTAAGTTTTTAACAATTATTCAAACCAATTGAGTTCTCTAGTGCATTCATTAATTGCGTGGTGATAATAACAACTATATAATTTTCAACACGTATATTGTATTTTTCAATGGTTACCTCTGATAGAGTTGATGACTTACCCTCTTTAAAATGAATTATGGCGTGACATTTGGACGTGAATTAGAATTACTCTATTGTTTTTTCAACTCTATTCTCGAAGCATCTAGTCCTCTTTTGAGATCAACATGGGGTTTATTTTATGGTTAACTTTGGGTTGGACTAATGGCACTTGCAGTTCAACAACTTTAATATATGTCAATTATGGAGTGTATGACTTGTAAAGCTAGTTTTTTAGGCCATTATTTAAACATAAAGCTCTTTTTGTTTTTTCATTTTATTTTAGCATATGGTGGCCTACGTTGCTCTTTTATGCGCGTCTTTTGTTAGGAGGTTGAACGCAAATTATTTTTTATATTGGAATAAAAATAGTGTTTTTTAGATTCATAAATAATGAATCATAAGAGTGTTAATTTTAAAAATAAAAAAATAATTACAATAAAAACAAATTCTCCGATTTAATATTAAATAATTTTTAAAAAACTTCATACAGAATAATTA
>NC_029772.3:93121038-93123765 GCF_000817695.3 Arachis duranensis | reverse complement strand
TGAATTGCACAATGTCCTCGTCCATGAAAAAAAAATAGAGCCAGTATATATCTTCTTTTCATGTCTGATTAAATTACAAATGTTTAGAAACTTGACAAAGACTAGAAGGTTTAATTTAAGTTTTTTGGGTGTCTTCTTTTGATTTTGGCATCCTATGCACAGCTTAAAGATAAGGATTGCCCATGATATGTTTCCACTAATATTATTTTATTATACTAATCAAGGAGTGGGGTTTTGTGCCAACAATGATCTCAATAATCAAGACAAAGGGCACATTAGCCTATATATGTTGGGTTAATATCGTGTTTGCATATTTTTTTATAATATTAAAAATAAATATAAGAAACCAATTTTTTATTAATTAATATTTTTATCATAATTTGTTTTTTTTTTAATTCAAAATTTAAGAATTAGAATTTAATATAAAAAATAATTTAAAAAAATTTAATACTGAATGAAAAAAAAATAGTTTCTTAATTAAATTCATTATTATTATTATTATTAAAGAAATTTGAACAAGGTTGATTACAATTAATTAATTAAGGAGAGAGAGATGACTAATCTACCAAAATAGCTAGTTACCCTAACGTGGAAACACACTATTATTAGATTATCCACCATCAATCAGACAGCTATGCTTAATCTGATGATTTTTGTACTCTGAACAACAAGTGCTTGATTTTAAATGGTAAAAGGAAAATTTATATTCAAAATCCAACATTAACAGGATTAATGGATAGCACAATCTTACAATAATAATGGAAATTTTCTCTATCGTACATGCTATACCATTAAAACTTCATGCAAACTGAGTGTGCGTGTCTATATATAGCTTTTTTTTTTGGACTTGCTAGCTATAGTTTAACTTGTGCAATGATTTATTGAATATTGAAAAGAGTACATACATGAGGATTGAGGAAAGATAAATAAAAATTCAACCTGATTAAAATTAATTGTTAAAATTAACATTAATATTAAATTTATATTTAAATATAAAATAATATTAAAAATAAGTTAAACAAAATATATATATATATATTTATACATAAATATATAATTAAAAATAAAATTCTTATCCCAACTTTTTTTTTCTTTCTATAGTATAAATATTCTAACTATTGTGTGTAGAAAAAACATGTTAAAATATTCAATAATGTTAGAGAACCAAGATGGTTCTAGTAAAAACCAGCCAAATATTTTTGGGTAAATCCAAAATCTCTACGTAGATGGTACGTATGCTAGATATTAGAATATTTTTTTCTTTGTAAATTGGATAATTCTGAATCTATTTTTTTATTTTTATCATGTTTTAGTCATCTGGAGAAGGAAATAAGGTGAAGAGACAGAAGCTAATTGAATCATAGACTATGATTCACGTTACAATGATATTGAATGTATCTTCTCCTAATTTAAATGTGGTGAAACATTTGATAACTAATATTTTAAATCATAAATAAATAAAATTAATTACTATATTTATAAGGAAAAGTTTAGGGGGCAGTAGTTTTATTAAATTTTGGCCAGCATGTAACCAATAGAGAAAGGTGAGCCATTGGATAAAATTTTACACCAATCTCACACCATCAAATTATCATTGATGACTAGTTGATGGCTAACAATCACAAAAATTACTGGTCCCTAACATTACTCTATTTATAATTAACTAAATTATTTCATTATTTGTGATTTGGAGTTGATTCTATATATTTTCCTAAAATATTTATTTCCCCGTGTGTCCTACTCAGATAGTGTGCCCAGTTGTCTTAAAGGATATTCTTAATGCACAAATAAAATTTCTCTATAAATAGATATCTTATAATTGTAAGAAGAATCACTGACAAAAGAAAAAATATATATATATATATAACACGTATTGGAGTGTCCCACAGGCCATAGCTAATTCAAAATTTGATTAGTACAAGCGAAAGTAAAAGATATATATATAAAATCTAGCATACGATTTTGAAGGCACATGGCTTGCAACCCCTCTCCCCTGGAAAGTGCTTATGAGATTCCTCATAAGATTCAAGCAGTACTATTCATGTTTGAATTAACTAGCTGGGTAATCATGCTCACTCATGAACCCTAAACAATAAAAATCAAGTAATTTAAAAGTTTGTTGTTGACTAATGAATTGATATTGATCAATGGATTAATGTATGCATAAGACATAATTGAACTCTTGATACTTGTTTAAGCAGACGAGTGAATTAACTACTGGACCAAACTAAGTTGATTTCTACACACACTATTTATGCTTTTTTTTTTCTTTAGCGGGCTACATGAGCCCTGGGCCTCCTTTAGTGGGCCTATCAAAAATCAATAAAAATTTCCCTAGTAACCCATTCAAAAACAAAACAAATACTTGGTTAATAAGAATAAATAAATAAATAGCCTGGTGCAAACAAAAAAAATAATAAGAATAAATAATAAAATACGGCAATGCTGAGATTAGGCATTAAGAACATAATTTTTAGTTTAATACCCCAGTATTAGTATCACCTAATGGTTCCATAGAATGATAAAATGTAAAAGTTAACTATATTAAACTAGTTGCATCTAACCAAGTTGGATTGGTATAGTGGTGAGTTCATTAATTTACTTAATTGTCGAGAGTTTAAATCCAACCTTGCTTATACAGTAATCCATTGACTTTTGACCTGTCGGGTTGAGGGATACCGTAAAAAAAAAAAAAAAAAAAAAAAAAAAAAAAAAAAAAAAAAAAAA
>NC_029772.3:93119810-93121022 GCF_000817695.3 Arachis duranensis | reverse complement strand
ACAAGACTATTATGTACTCATTTACAACACCGGATACGTTTGTAAAATGATTAAATTGTTTGAGCTGAAATTATATCATTCTTTTATGAATCCATTGTTATTTACCCCTCTCCTAAGATTTTATTTAAAGAAAAATACCCAATCCATAAACTGGCTCAAATTTGACATTCTTTATTCTTTTATTACTATACTTTTGTTTATTCATTTATTTTATTTAAATGTAACAGAATAATTGATTGATTATGAAATTCTAAATGATTGTAACATGATTATTAATGCGAATGTCACATCAACTAAGCCATGATTTTGCACATTGGCAGAAAGTCGTGGGAGTTCTCTACACCACAATCAAGAATGAACAATCTTATGGTTGGGGAACACCAACCACAAGCAAAGGTGCCAAATCAACGCCGCTCAAAAACAAAAGTCAAACAATATTAGTATATCATCATTATATCAAATCATTTTAAATACCCTCTTAAGTATTAATTAAAAGAAAAATTAATTATCTTTCTTGGCAGAGAGTAATGACATTTACTAAATTTATAAAAATATTTATATAAACATGATATTTTTCGTTTCTTTTACTTTATTTAATATTTTGAAAGAATGTTTAAGCATTATTTTAGGGTGTTATTGTCTCATTAATCTGTTGTTAGAAACGCATGTCATGCATGATGGAAGAAATTCAATTTCAATATTTATTAAAAAAAAATCAAATGCAGAGAGGACCAAAGAGGAACCTGAATGCTCGCATCATTCGCGTTGATAGTGCCATGTTACATCAATCCTCACGAAACAAGTGCCATAGATATTAGTATTTTGATCGATAAGAATTGTCGTATATGCCTCTCTCTACACTCCCTATACTAATCACGACAACTTCGTCATGCAGTACATTGCAGTGACAGCTACACAACAGGTAACATGATAATGTGGAACACTTACAACACTCAACCCATGACGTTGACAAAACCAAACGTCTGGTTAAAATCCCCATTGGTTAAATAGTGCATTATGCATGCCCAATTTTTCATATAACATAATGTGCTTTCAAATCATATATTAGTTCTTACAACATAAAATATCTTAGCTTTATTTATTTGAATTTTGGGATTCATCAACTTTAACAAGTCATGATAATACTTGTTTGATTTTCATTGCAGTGGTTGATACATACCTGATTTCCAAGAACTAAAAGGTTAAACTTGA
>NC_029772.3:93119453-93119766 GCF_000817695.3 Arachis duranensis | reverse complement strand
TTTCCAATATATATCATTATAAACATGTCAAAGCTTGTTACACTTTGAGCCATGAAATGACCCTAAAACTTTGGATGAACAAACATAAAAATTGGCGAATGATTAAGCATTCTTCATAAGGAGAAGAGTGCATTTGTAATGTGGCCCACACAACATCACACATGTTTAATGTCAAACCAAAGTTGCCCAGGCTATGAAATGCATAGATCTCTCCAAAGAGTTTTCATGCACCAAAGGTCTAAGCAGTCGGTAATTTGGGTTATACGATGTCTCAAGCTTGTTCTATGCTAGTTATTTTGGTATAAAAACACAC
>NC_029772.3:93113032-93119409 GCF_000817695.3 Arachis duranensis | reverse complement strand
GAGGTTTGGTTCACATAGCTAGTAAAACATTGATTCATCTGTCACATTATTGCTCTGCATCAAATTTGAATTAGACCACTTCCTTAAAGCACTCCATTTCAAAAGCTCACATGACATTCTCTTTACTTTTGATCTTTGGTAGCCAATCCAAGGCAAGCAGAAATTAAACAAAGCAAGCTTAAGATTCTATATACAGTTCACATTTGCAGCAATGCAATTAGCAACTCAAGCCAGTTTCTAAAACTTTTCACAAGCAGAGCTACACATCCAAAGAGTCTCTACAAATGAGGATTCGACAACATTTTGGATCATATCATCTAGATTTGCAAATGCATATGCAGGATACAAATAAAAAAGACTGTCTACGAACCTGGTCCTTGCATTCTACCGGTAAACTGATTCGATGGGACTCCTAGATGCCGGCAAAATTGCCCATCCTCTTCGTTGTTACCTATAGGTGCTTTTCGCTTCCGTAAAGTTGCCTCTAAGTTCTGATATTCACGCTCTCCATTACATCTGGTAGAACTGGGGCCAATGGTACCATAAGATGTCTCTCTAGGATAAAAACAGAACTCTTTATTTCTCTGCAATGATAGATGACTAAACTTGGTGCCCCCTTGAGGGGCTCCTAAACCAGCATCTTCTGTTTCATATGCTGAACAATTCTTGCTGCTTGAACATGGATGAAAACACCGACCCAACCTCAAGGATAAATCACATTCCGTGTCTCGCAATCCCTCCGGCATGCCTACAACAGTTTCTTTTCCAGCTCTGTTTGGCAAATGGTGGTATCTACCATAGGGAAAGTTTTCCAACAAACCAATTCCAGATGGCTCGGGGACCGGAGTAATGACTGGTCTGCCAACAAAAATAGTTTCAGGACCCGAGTTATCGACGGTGGTTGTCCTTAGTTGAGGCTCTTTGGCTTCATATCCGTAGTACAAGGGGTAAACTGAACCAAAGTTCGATTGGGGTTTGGTTTCCATTGCCAAATGCTGGTGATGACCAGAAGGGAAACTCTCTGAGAAGGGGTAGTTAGGTGAACCCATCATCCTAGTATTTTGCTGGGCATGGATTCTAGAATCTGACAGAGGAATTTGTGAAACGGCAGAACTTGATACCCTTGCATAAGGATTCTCCCCAACAGGCCTAGGAGGACCAGAAGGAGGATGAGGAGGAGGAGGAGGAGGGTGTTGAGTTCTTGGAGAAAGGTATGTCCTGGGGTTATTGTGCCTATCACTTCTTGAAGTCCTCACAGGTTTGCATCCCAGATTAAGTGCAGCTGATGAAGAGCATAACAGGAATGAATGGACCCAGAAAACCAAAAGAACAAAATCACACATCAGTGGCAGCTCAAAATCACTAATATCAAGTGCACAAAACTCTACAGTCCCAGATATGATATATCCCCCTAAATGACACATAAAAATCCAATTTTGACACAAACTCTGAGAAGTGGACCCATACAGAAAGGTGAAAACTTGAGTACCTTCAACACATGGGGGCAAGAGGTCACCGGTCTCTGTGGTCTCATCTCTCCTTATGATGGTGTTAATGGCGTCATTGAGGCGTTCCCAGAGGGTATCAGGATTCAGGTACTCTGCCTAAGCAACGAAATCAGCAAAAACTAAGCAAGAGTGGAAAGATCTAAAGGAATCCCACATTCCAAAACAAGCTTTTATTTTTGAAGAAAAGGGGGAAACCTCGGAATTGGCTTTGGAGTACATGATTTCTTCGGCCTTGAGAACAACGACGGGTAGCTTCTCTTGCCATTCCTTGTTCTTCTTGGTAGCAGGGGTGTGAGCTTCGTTGACGACCCTAATCAAACACATGGTGTGCACGAGAAGAGAGTGAGCAAAAAAGAGAAATGCAACGAAAGAGAAAGCAAAGATGTTTGAAGAGAACCTGAAAATCTGCTGAATGATGGAACCTCTAACAGGTTGGTGCCTCTCACTGTGCCATGCTCTCCTCACACACTCATAAGGCCTTGGCCCTGGGCGTGGCATGTTGAAAGCCAAGAAAGAAGAAGAAGAAGAAGAAAAATGGTCACAAATAATTGAGTTTTTGTGTGTTGTAGTGTTGGGGAGTGAGTGAGAGGAGCTTACAATAACAATAACAATACTATAGACACACAGTGGTAATAGCAATTAGCAAGTGCTCTCTTCTTTCTTTCTTTCTCTCTACATTGCAAGGGTTTTTGTTTTCTTTTGCTTTTTCTTTTTTGTTTCCCCTTGATGGGTCAATTACCCTCCTCTTCCAAAAATATAGCTTTGCCATTTCTTTTACATTAGTACATTACATTACCCCCTCTCCTATTTTCAATGTGTCAGAATCATAAATAAATAAGAAAATCAAAAGTGTTATCTATCTCCCCTCCTTCCTACTTTGCTAGTAATTATACACCAATACTAAAACAGTTACCTCCTAAAAGTTTGTGGTATGAATGGGTTATGAATTTCATTCCCCAATGCTGTTTTCTTTGAGGGTAGTAGTAGGGTTAGCTTAGGTTGGTGTCATTCTTGGCCCAATAATTTAGAGGAGGGGGAGGGGGGGTTCTTGTGCTTGTTTTGGTTTACCCCATCACCATAACCAAATGAGTAGGGAAGGTGGGGTCTGGAGGCTTGAGAGTTGAGTGAGTGAGTGTATAGGAGAGTTAGGTTACTATCAAAAAGTACCTGCATAATAAAAGTCCATTAATATTCCTCTCCTTTCCACAATGCCCTAGTATTTAATATTGGGTTGGTTACATGCATTATCAATTCCTCTTTCCTTTGCATAATTACACTCCTACCTCTTTTTATCTCACACTACTACCAAAATGACAAAACAAAATCCAAAAATTACTCATTATTTATTTCATCAACCACAATGAATGAACACTACTAGGAAAATCACAAAAATAAACAAAGCCTATCTTATATTATATCAACATACATTACTATTTGATAATGAAGTTCATAAATCAATACTTAACTACCTAATTTATAACGCATAATTAGTTATGGTTTTGTATATACCACAAGAAGTTAAGTTGCATGATGAGATTTATCATCAATTTAAAATTCTAGCAAATGAATTTAACTAGTGAAAACTATCACATAAAGTAGAAACACATGTGAGTGTAAAATAATAAATTAATAATTGATAAGGTGGAGATTAAGGGTTGCAATGAATGTGCAGGGAAGACATTGATGAGAGTAAAGGGGTACGTCTCTGCAAAGCCCTGAGGCCCTGCAAATAAATAAATTTTTTTTTGTTTGTTTGCACCAGGGTATCCATCAGGCCGAAAGCCCAATGACTAATCCCTCGGGTACTGCAGAGGCACACAAAGTGGGCGACCCTCCCAAGCAAGCAAGCTCCATTCCCATCCTCCAGTGAGTATCGAACCCGGGAGAGATGGTTAAGGGACACAGACCCTCATCCATCTGTGCCAACTTGCGTTGGTTCCTGCAAATAAATAAATACTATGGGCAAAGTCCTCTTTTCTTCTTTATATTTATATTTATATTATTTTAGAATCTTATTACTTACTTGCAAGTACACAATTACTAAAGCCAATGAGTTATAATTCAAATGATATAATCTCTTCATACTCATCTAAGAAGTTGCAGATTCGAATTTTTCTATATTTGGTAAAAAAAAGTACACAATTGTTAAAAAAAAAACCGTGAATTAAATACTAAATTTAAATAAATTTTAGGTTTTTTTAAAATACTTACGTTTAGATTTTGACTTAATGAAACTTAAAAGTTTATTTACATTAAATTTTATCATTAATTTATTCTTTAATAACATATTGATATACTAAATTAAAGATATTCTTAAAAAAAATTAGAGGATGAATTATTTTTTCTTATATATTATTATATACTAAGTCTAACTGCATATGTATTTAACACATGAAATAATTTCTATAAATTAAATATGAAATATTATATTTGAATTAAATTTTAAAGAATTAATTTATCATATTTTGTTATTCTCATAGAATTATAAAATTTGAGAAATACTCATCTATTTAATGCACATTCAGAAGCTTACTTTTATGAAAAAACTTTAACTATATATCAGAATAATTAAATATATAATTATTTGTCAAGAGTAATTATCTAAATTAAATATTGACATAGCAAGATGACAAAGTTTTGGATTCAAGTGATTTTTTATAAAAAAAAAAAAAGTAATATTTTGTGAATATATGTATGATTTATGTGGATGAGAACAGGCTTTTAGCACAAGTACTGGTGCTGGCATGGGCCTTCCCCACTTCTCTCACAATCTCATCTTTCTTATGACATGCCCACTCCACACACTGTACAAAGCTATGATCCTTTTTCAGTTTTTATGTAACAACTTTTGTCCCTTCACCATCCCCACTCTTCTTTTTTTCCCCCTTTCTTTCCTTTCCTTTATGGTACAGTACTTGCATTCCACCAAATTAAAATTAAAGCCTAATGTTTCAACAAACACTAGCTAGTGTGTAGTGTTATCCCCTCTCTCTCTCTCTCTCACCCTCTCACTGCTTATTTTGCTCTTTCATCTTTGGTACTTTTAGATTCTTCACACTTCCCCCAAGTACACATTTCAATTTGTATTACTCCACAAAGGAAACAATATCATATTAATAATTCATAAAGGGATGCTATTTTGTCTACCCTAATTTCATCCATTCCAATACCATACATACATACATACATCTAATATAATGGTGCATGTTATTTTTTGCTTGGTTTCTCACAGTATTTTTTAACCCGTCGCACTAAAGATTAATTCGTTGCGAAATGGAATTACTGCATACACAATACAGTATTTGAATTCCGATACTTGTTGAAGCGGACTAGTGAAGTAACCATTAAATCAATCCAACTTAATTTAACAATAGTGTATGTTATGGTTGAAAGAAAAAAATGACAAAAATAACAAAGATTTTTTTTAATGAATAGTTGGATAATTATAAGGTGGGCTGTGTCAATTTATTTTTGTTAATTTTTAAAATAAGGTTAAATATTTATTTTCATTTTCTCTTTGTTATATAATTGATTTAATATAATTAAAAATCTAATCGTCCTAAAATTACGGTTATAGAATTCAAGTACCATAAAAGTTATAATTTTAGGGGAAGTTCTTGTACAGATTCGTAAAACATCTTTTTGTAAAGACGCTTAAACATTATTATTTAACGTATTAATGAATCGGTTAATTTTTAATTTTGTTAAGAAATTAGAATAAAATCGATTTTTTATAACAATAACAATAAATCTATTTTTTTTAGAAATTTAATTGTATTTTTAAATTTTTAGAGATTTAAATGTTTGCAAAACAAAAAATTAGGAATATAATTTCAATTTAGATTATGTAATTCGATCGGATCAAATCGGTTGTAATAATTATAAGACAGATAATTGGGTTTATTATTATTATTATTATTATTATTATTATTATTATTATTATAATAAACCGATTTTATTCTGATTTATTAAAAAAATAAATTATTAACCGATTTAATAAAAATATCCAATAATAACATGACATGTACGAATGTTTTTAAAAAAAGAATTTTTAATGTCTTTATTAAAGTGGTCTCCATAATTTTAACGATAATTAATCATTTTATTTTATTATTTTATAATTTTTTTACCTTAATTTTTTAGAAATTAACTTTCTTAAAACTTAAAAGGCCCTAGAGATATTTTTATTCTAAGGGAAAAAAAGTTTGTGGTATTGCACATAATCATTATTGCTCATAATAAGTCAGTTTCCTTTGTTGTTTCTCAGGTGAATATCCCCCAACCAGCAAGCATGCTCACTGTCGGAAGCTCTTTATAATTAATTATTATTATTATTTTTTATTTATATAATAACATTGGTAGTAACGGTAATGATGGAATACATATAAACTATATCAGAGAATCTTATTTTTCTTGTGTATTGCTTAATGTATATGCAACATTTTTCAACCATCATCTGCTTCATTCCAAAATATCCATGTGGTTGCTTACAAGCTCAAATTTTATCCGTGAGGCTGCTCTTCTGTTACAAAATCCATTACAGCATCTGGAATAGGGGTGGTAATGGAATAGGTAGGGCCAGTTTTTACATTTTTGTCCTACTTGATTTCACATCGTATTATAATAATTTGCATAAAATTTTTTTATCTGTATGTAGTAAAAAATTGAATTTTAATTCGNATTCTATTCTATCTCTGCTAAAAATCCACCCTAAACAGATAAAGATGGGATAAATATCCACGAATTAATAGTGCTACCATCCTTAATCTCCATTCTCCAACGGCAAACAATTTCATATATCAATTGTGCTCTCATTAAATAAAAAACATTATTAAAATATTATATTATTAAAGTTAATAGTCGATAAAT
>NC_029772.3:93108197-93112979 GCF_000817695.3 Arachis duranensis | reverse complement strand
AATTTTATTTAAAAATATCTATCATTCATTAATAGATTATTGTATTTGAATTTTTAATATTTATTTAAATAAATAAACAGAATAAATTTATCATTTTACCAATTCAAATTGATTATTTATGTTTATGTGTATATTTTAATAAATATAATTGTTTGAATCAAATAAACATTTTAAGTACACTCAATTTTCTATGGAAATTCAACAATGTTCTACTCACATAAAGCTTTGCCCATAGGCCAAGTGTATGCATATGTATGTGGACAAAAAGATATCTAAAGATATTTTTGGTTTGATTTTGTGTTAAGTGTTTTTTATTAGTTGATTGTTATAGTATTTAAAAGTGTTTGTCTAGCTTATTAAAAAAAATAAAATTAATATTTAATTTTAAAAATATAAAAATAAATAATTATTAAATATTTAAAATGTATCATAAAAATTAAATTAAACAAAATTTAGATACCAAACTATAAACACCATAAAATTCACTTTTTAGTTTTTACTTGGGCAAGAAGAGAGAGAACAGATGGAAAATATGCATCATGCATGGATTCATATGGATGTCATAAGAATAAACAATATGACATAATTGATGAGTGGTGAGGAAGGGTTTGTATGTAATTGTAGCCCCCCAAATGCTTGGTGCCTTTCAATTTCATTTTTATGGTATTTATGGCGGGGGTATAGGCAACACCGTACCAAGCCTAAAGACAAATATAGCTATGAAAGCTACTTCACTCACTCTCTCCACCATCACCACCAAGCAAATTAAACATACTAATATTACATCCAACAGGATAATATTAAATGTTTTTAGAAAATAATTAATAATATATTTTCTTGTTTATATGCTAGTGCTTAAATATTATATTAAAAATAAAAAATGAGTGGTTGGGCATGTTTTTAGTAGAACATGCATAAAAAAAGTATTTCTCTTCTCCACTAATCACTTCCTTTTCTAGCTTTCCACGGTATAATATGCTGAGATTTTTGTTTCTTCTTTTGTGAAAAGTAAAGATGGAAAATGATGGTTGTTTTCAATTTTAATTTAAAGTGACACTATGGTTGCATTGATAATAACACCTTATTATTATTATTATTATTATTATTATTATTATTATTATTATTANTCATTATTTAATAAAATTAATCAGATAAATTAATCTGTGAAGAATAACAAATTGGTTTTAAGTTTTAACTTATAAGAGAGACTAAGAATGAGTGAGAGAAACATAGAAAAAATAAGAGAATTATACTATAATTAGGAGTATGATGTAATAATGTAGGATATGCATGGTGTAATTGGAAACTCTATTTTTTCTTTTTGGCCCTAATTCTAGGAATTTCTCTTCTATTCTCTCTGATTATCTATAATTCTCTCTAGTTCTTGATACAAATTTGTATCAAAAAAATTCTAGATAATGCTTTGCTTCTGGATTGCTTTGTGGGTGGTCTTCATCCGGAACTGAAACGGGAGGTGAAAGCCCATTCACCGATCTCTTCATTGCAAGCGGTTTCTCTTGCCAAATTGTTCGAAGAAAAGTTTCTGCCCCACATCCAACGCTGGCATTCTGTCGTTGCTCAGACACCGCAACCGCCGGCTCGACCTACCACCACCCTAGCCCCAAACCACTCACTATCGTTTTTCCTGCACAACCACCGCCTCAAAACCCTCCACTGCTCCCCACTCCTCCAAAGCCTAACACAATGCGCAAATTAACCCCAATGGAAATACAATTTCAGCGAGAAAAGGGCATCTGTTCTACCTGTGACGAGCGCTATTCCCCTTCCCACAAATGTGCTTCCAAGCACTATTTTCTGATCCAAATTGTAGAGGAAGTCCCTACTGACCAAGACTCTGCAATTGAGATTTCTGAAGTGGACCAAATCCCGCCGGTACTAGCTGAGGACAGGGTCGAGCCCCTCCACCTTTCGTACAATGCCATGGCTGGCATCCCTGCCCGACGGTCGATTAGGTTCCGCGGTCTGGTGCACGGCAGGGACATTCGCGTCCTCATGGATGGTGGCAGTTCGGATAACTTCATCCACCCGGCTCTGGTTCGACGCCTGGCAGTGCCGGTTCATCATTCCCCAAGATTCAAGGTTGAGGTGGGCAATGGTACTTTGCTCCAATGCAAGGGTGAGGTTCGTGATTTACTTGTTTCTATTCAGGATCATTTGTTCCTTATATCGGCTTTCGTACTTCCTATTGCTAGTGAGGAGCTGGTTTTAGGGGATATTTGGCTTGAGACACTAGACACCCATTTGGTAAATTACAGGAAAAAATTCATTACCTTCATGGTTGGGGATGAAATGGTTACTTTGCAGGGTGAAAAATATGCAAACCCGGCCCCGACACAATTTCATCAGTTGCGGTATTTGCACATAACAGATGAGATTATGGAAATGTACACACTCCAGCTCCATGAACCGGTTACAGACACCCCCCTCTTTTGGAATTACCTTCTGATTTGGCGCCCGACTTGGCTACTATATTACGGGATTACTCCGTTGTTTTTCAGGTTCCAAAAGACTTGCCCCCGCCGAGAGTACATGATCACACCATTACCTTGTTGCCCAGAACGACGCCTATTAAGGTCCGCCCTTACCGATATTCTCATAGCCAAAAGGCTGAGATTAAGTGGATCGTCGCTGAGATGCTAGCCGAGGGCATCATATAGCCAAGCACTAGCCCCTTCTCTTCGCCCGTGCTGTTGGTGAAAAAGAAAGATGGTTCATGGCGGTTTTGCACTAATTATCGGACCCTCAATCATGCCACCATCAAGGATTCCTTTCCTATACGGTGGACGAATTACTCGATGAATTGTTTGGTGCTCGATTCTTCTCTAAACTCGACCTCCGCTCGGGGTACCATCAGATTCGTGTCAGACCGGAGGATTGTTTTAAGACAGCTTTCAGGACACACTAGGGCTTATACGAATGGCTCGTTATGCCATTTGGTCTGACTAATGCCCCTGCTACCTTCCAGTGTTTGATGAATTTCATCTTTTCTGAGGTCTTACGAAAATTTGTCCTTGTCTTTTTTGATGATATCCTGGTTTATAGTGCTGATTGGCAGTCTCATCTACATCATCTGGTGTATGTCTTAAGCGTGCTCAAGCACCATTCCCTATTTGCCAAACTCTCTAAATGCTCCTTTGAAAAAACACAAGTTGAGTACCTAGGCCATGTAATAAAAAAAATTCTTGGTAAGATTATTTTTCGATATCAATATATATTAATTGTTATACATATTAATAGTGGTAAGATTTTTTTTATTTAATGTTAAAATAATATATATTGATATAAAAAAATTAATAGTAAAATATAAAAATAATTATTAACGAAATTTTTGGTAAAATCATAATTTAATAATTAAATTTTTTTTAAGAGTATCTTAGAAAAAAATAATTTAATTATTAATTTTTTAAAAATATTTTGATAAAAATACAATTTAATTAATAAAAAATAATTTATTAAAAAGTATTTTGGTAAGCAAAATTTAATGACAAAAAATAAAATTTTTGCTAAAGAATATTTTTATAAAAATAATTTATTTTTTTAAAAAAATAGATAAAATTAATATTAGTCAACAAAAAAATTTAAAATGAATTAAATTTTTTTTTAAAAGTTATAAAAAAATGTGCATTATATAAATAGACGAAAGAAAAATGTTATTTTAGATCTTTCAGGAAGAGGAAAAAAATTTTCTCTAAAATTAAAATAATTTTCGAAATAAAAAAATGTATTATAAAATGTTTACACGGCTAGTAAAGAATATTTAGATGTCTAAAATTGTGTAAACATACTTCATAAGAAACGAGGTTGATAAAGTACCGTAGTACTTTATAACCCAACTTTGGTGGATTGTGTTTAACACTCTACTAATGACTTGTTTGATTTAATTTGTTGCATGTAAACTCTTGAACAATTTCATTTATGTCGTCTTCTACAAACTACAAGTGTCTCCCTTTATTTGACAAGTTAATGCAGAAGCCTTACTCCAATAATTATTTTCTTTTAGAAACCCTCTTTTAAAAGCCAAATTTGATAATTTATTTGTTAAAAAAAATAAAAATTTGACTAAACTGACCATTAATCTGATTCATATAAAAACCATATAGTCATATGACGTAATTTCGCACATTTTTGTCTAGTATTTTCAATACATTCATCTCTGATCTTAACCAACTAATCCAATCAGTGAATCAAATAAAACATTAGAGTCAGGTAAAAAATAAAAAAGAAAAAAAGAAAAAAAGTATAGTAGTCCGTGTGAGCTAAGCGGAGAAGAAGAAACAGGGAAGAAGAATGATAGCGAGCCCGCGACCGTCACCGCAGTCCCCTAACTCGCATTCCGACTCATCCTCATGGGAGTCCATGCTCCCAGGCCCACCGGGCCGCAACAACTTCGGATCCTCAGATCTCGGCCCGCATGGCCTTCTCGCATTCCCTTCCGGCAGTTCAATCTCCGTCGTCGACACCCGTTCCATGCAGCTTGTCACCGCCTTTCCCATCCCTCCTCCGCCATCTACTTCTTCCTCTACCTCGTCTTCCTCCTCCGCTTCCTCCACCACGACCAATAACGCAACCACCTCCCTCTCTCCCTTCGTCACCGCTCTCCGCTGGACACCTGCTCCCCTCAGCCGCGACCTCCTCTCCACCGAACCCTCTTCCTCTCACCTCCTCCTCGCCGCTGGCGACCGCCATGGCCGCATCGCACTCCTCGACTTACGTCTCCGCTCCCCGATCCTCTGGTTTGACACCGACAACGCCAAGCTAGCA
>NC_029772.3:93105452-93108191 GCF_000817695.3 Arachis duranensis | reverse complement strand
CCCTGACCTCTACCTCATCGCCGCCATCACCGGTTCTTCCATCCTCTCTCTCTACAATGCCGCCACTGGACGCTGCATCTGGAAGTACGACGCCTCGCCGGAGTACTTCTCCTGTATCCGCCGCGATCCCTTCGATGCACGGCGGATCTGCGCGATCGGGCTCAAGGGATTCTTGGTCTCTGTGCTGGCACACGGCGAGAGCGAGGACGGAGTCGCGATCAAGGAGCTTCAAATTCGAACCGATTCTAGCGAGCTGGTTAAGCTGGAGAGGGATGTCGTTCCTGGCGCCACACCGTCGCCGGCTTCTGCGGCTTTTCCGCTCTACGCAGTGAAGTGTGCCTTCTCGCAGCAGTGGAGGCATATCTTGTTTGTCACGTTTCCGAGGGAGTTTGTTGTGTTTGATTTGCAGTACGAGACTGTGATCTTCTCCTCCGCGTTGCCTCGTGGGTGCGGCAAGTTCTTTGACGTGCTGCCTGATCCGAACAACGAGTGGGTTTACTGTGCTCATCTAGATGGCAAGCTCAGCACATGGAAGAGGAAACGGTAAGCTCTAACTATCTTCGAACTCTTTTATATTTGGATAATTTGAATCTCAACTTTGATAAGTTTATGCAAATGCACACCTACATTGTCGAATACAGTTTTTACTTTTTAGGGGTTTTGTCTGTGGTTTTAGTATAGTAACGGAAACATGCTTCGACAATTCATGTGTAGGAACCACCGGTGGATATAGAACAATTTATTTATTTATTAACATAAAATAGCCTTCTTCATCTCTTGTGCTAGCTATCGCTGTTTTTGTTTGTTGATTTTGGTTGTTGTAATTGATTGGAGCGGCAAACATGCTTGGACTCCATGTATTTGAGAGCACTGTATCTCAAATACCTGCATGAACCTTGAAGATGCCGGCTATTGTAGTGCTATCCCTAGCCCAAAATAAATCAATGAGAACATGGTAGATCTATGCGAGAGTTTCTTTTGTTGTCCAGCGAAGTTTGAGTAAGAAAAAAAGGGGGGGTAATTCTAGTTTCTACAACATGCTCTAGTTATAGGTATTAGTCATTTATGCAACTCTAGTTATGCACTTATGATACACACTGTCAAAACATCATTTGAGTTGTTTGTAATCAACTCCTGTTTAAATATGTATAGGCCTTTTTAGTACTATTTTTGTAGTTCAATACTAGATTTGCTCTGTCTCGTAGCTCCTCATATAGATAACCACTTACGGTGTCATTTGACCCTTCAGAGGCCATGTTATGCAACTGTAGTTGTGCAATGTGCATGGTTTATTTAATTTCCAGAATATCTGTGTCTGTAACAGTAAATGATACTGGTAAATCGTAAGCCTTTTCTGCACATAATTCATGAAGTTTCTACAACTCATTGGAGTTACAGACTCCTAATCTCTCCATCTTTCATGGTCAATGGTCTTAAAATGCTGATTTACGCAAGTTTTTTTTTTCTTTCCGTCTCCTGTAATCTAAAGTTATTCTTATCTGCATGTGATTACAGTGGGGAACAAGCACACTTTATGTGCTCAATGGAAGAGTTAATGCCATCTGTTGGAACCTGTGTCCCGTCTCCTTCAATACTTTCTGTAATTCTATCCCTATCAGATTCCACACTTCAGAATGTTTGCAAGAATTATTCTGATACACCTAGTTCTCCTTACCTTCACGAGGACTTTGATAATCCTTTTGATTTTTGTGATGAACCCACGATTGTTTCTAAAATACATTTGATCTCCATTTCCGATGATGGAAAAGTATGGAACTGGCTCTTGACTGCTGAAGGTCAAGTAGACACTCAAAAAGAGGACAAGAAGTTGAATTTGTTTAGTGGTGATGGTAGAGTATCCTTTTTAGCTGCCAACTCATTTCTTTATTTATTTGATTAACCGAAGCGCCAACCTCTATTCCGATGCTAACTCTAACTTTGTATATATATACTGCTGGTGGACGGGACCTAAATGTAGGCAGGCAACAGGAGCATCTCAATGATGGTAAAAGGCACCTACCAAGCTCAATCTTAAACCAGGAAGAAATTTTAATAAAGGCAAGCCTATGTTTACAGTGCTTTGATAGATCAAACATCAAATGAGGACACGACTTCAACAATATAAACTTTGATGTTGTTGGCATACTGTCAGTCATAAAATTCAATCATTGCTATGTTTGTGAAAGTGATAAATGTAATGCCATTTAGTTCTATAATTATATTTGTGGCGAAGGCATGATCTACATGAATTAAGTCTCCTACTTTTTTCTATGCCAAAAAAGCTGAAGTTGACTAATGCTAGCAAATGGCTGTGTGTTTTCCTACTAGTGCAGATGAACTTAGTTGGACAGCTTCAGCTGCTTTCTTCAACAGTGACTATGCTGGCAGTACCAACTCCTTCTTTAACAGCTACTCTGGCCCGTTAGTTTGACTTATATCCAAATTAAATATTTGTTCAAATATAGTATTGTGCTAAGTTCATTATGTGAACCATGTTTTCTGCATTGATCAATGAGATAATGCTATATGAAGGTGGAGGAAACTATCCTGCTGTAGCTGTTCCTCTGGTTGCTTTAGGAACACAGAGTGGAACCATAGATGTGGTTGATGTTTCAGCCAATGCTGTTGCAACAAGTTTAGCTGTACATAATGGAATTGTTAGAGGACTACGATGGCTAGGAAATTCCAGACTGGTTTCATTTTCTTATACTCAGGTATATTGTAATTTGGCACTTATAT
>NC_029772.3:93096937-93105423 GCF_000817695.3 Arachis duranensis | reverse complement strand
TTGCAGTCTTGTTTTGTAATAATTTATGTATTATCTATTTGAATTACAAGCTTTAAGATTCTTACTAATTTGTACTTCATTAATCTTTGATACTTTGCTTGAGCATATATATATTTTCAGCATTTTCGATGGTTATGTATGTGCTTTCAACTCAGGTTAATGAAAAAACTGGAGGATATATTAACAAGTTAGTTGTAACCTGCCTTCGAAGTGGCATTAACAAGATGTTCCGGGCTTTGCAAAAGCCTGAACGTGCACCAATTAGGGCTTTGAGAACATCTTCATCTGGAAGGTGAATCCTAAATATTTTAATTCGTAATAATTTAGTTTCTGAAAATTTCATTGATTGGCCACTTTTTTGTTTCTCCATATCTACACTCATATGGAACTTGTATGCATGATTTAGTACAGGTATGTATGCTTTGTGTAATGAATCTTAGAGTTTATATAAACTGATACTTTAATTCAGGTGTATTCACTTATTCATCCTCCATAACTTTGAGATCTTAGTGAAACAGGTGGGACACAAAATTGTTATTTGTTGCCACCAGGATTTACTTCTTTGTTGGTTCTAAACTACTTTGAGTGTAAAAACAAATTCCAGAAAAAAAAAACTTCATTTCTATCCTTTTTTATTTTCAGACCTACCACTATGATTACTAAGAATAAGAAATAGTAGGTTGGGAAGATGTGCAAGCTCCACATATTCTAAAACTTGATAGCAAAGGAACTTTCTTATTTCTATATATAGGGGGTGTATTATATGAGAACAATGGTTTAGTGGGAGTGAGAGGTGCAAATGTGGGCTGTATAACCATACAAGGATGGTTAGGATTAAAAGTCATTAAAATATCGCATGACCACTTAAAAAAGTCATCGTGACTTCTTGTTCTAATCTTAGTTTTCATGTAAGATTCAATGGTCCAGATTTTATCTTCTTACTCTCATTATAAATCATTATTCTCATTTGATTTACTTCCACATTTCATAGCATATAAATTTTTGATCCTATCATGGTTTTCAGTAGTTTGATATCCTCCATATTTCAGGTATCTTCTAATTTTGTTTCGTGATGCACCTGTTGAAGTTTGGGCAATGACTAAAAATCCCGTCATGGTAAGTTGGTTGATGCACCCATGACTCTCTCTCTCTCTCTCTCTCTCTCTCTCTCTCTCTCTCTCTCTCTCTCTCTCTTTTTTTTTTTTTTTTTTTTTTTTTTTTTTTTTTTTTTTTTTTTTTTTTTTTTTTTTTTTTTTTTTTTTCTCTCTCTCTCTCTCTCTCTCTCTCTCTCTCTCTCTCTCTCTCTTATTTTTATTTTGATTTTTTTCTTTTGAATATTTGGTCATACATGATCTGATAAATTGGCACTGCAGTTGAATGCTCATGCTTCATCACTCCTAGTTTTTGCTTCAAGTGCCTTCATAATTGCATGTTGAACTTGGATAAACACAAAATATTTTATTTATTTCTTCGAGAAAAGAAAATTCAAAGCCCTATTTTTTGCAGTGCTCTTCCTTTGATCATCAGTTAAGATTAAATATAATGCCTGTACTGTAGAAGCTATATGATTAGCTTGGTGTTCTGCTGTCTCTATGTAGCTTAGATCATTGGCTCTTCCATTTACGGTATTGGAATGGACTCTTCCAACAGTTCCGCACCCTGCTCAAAGTGCATATTCTAAGGAGCAAACATCTGGAGCATCAGATGAAACACCTAACCCGTCAAAGGTTTCCTCACCGGATTCAAGTGGGTTGTTTGCTTGAGTTGCTTAGATGTTTTCAAAAAGATGCTAGTCAATAATCAATGATTTCCCCCCTTTTTGTGCAAGATTAAGATGGCTCATGAAAGTTAATTTCTCTTATCAGAGGGTTCAAGCACAGAAGGATCTCAGGAAGACACTTCTGAAAGTTTTGCATTTGCTCTGGTAAATGGGGCACTTGGAGTTTTTGAAGTACATGGTCGAAGAATTCGAGATTTCAGGTCTTAATTCCTTTTCTTTGAGGGAAAGGTGCAACCCAATTGTTTTTCTTTATATGGATGGTTGAATTTGTGTTGACTGTTGATCCTATTTAATCCTTGTTAAGGCATGTATAATTTATCTCGTATATTTTTTTATCCTAAAAAAAGAGAAGATCCTGTATGTTCTTGTTTCTGCAGTTGTTAATGGTTAGTCTCTGATCTAATGAATTGATTTGCCTTTCTTTGTTTATACGCTACATCACACATGCAGTTCTTCCTTGCTTTATCTGATTAAGTTAGTATTGTCCGCAGACCAAAATGGCCTTCATCTTCCTTTGTATCATCAGATGGATTGATTACTGCAATGGCCTACCGCTTGCCTTATGTGGTATACATCATTACTTTAGAATTGGTTCAGTATATACATATAATCTGAATTCACTCTGAAGTGAATGATAGTTTTGACTAAATTAGTTTTTCAGGTCATGGGAGACAGAATAGGGAACATAAGGTGGTGGGACGTGACAACTGGGAACTCTTCATCATTCAACACACACAAAGAAGGAATCCGGAGAATCAAATTTTCTCCTGTTGCACCGGGGGACCATACCCGTGGTCGTATTGCTGTTCTATTCTATGATAATACCTTCTCCGTATTTGAATTGGTATGATAAGAATTTATTTTCTGGATCGTAGATGTTGTTTAATTGTTATATTTTATTTCATACTTTGCATAAATATTTGTAGTTTTGTGCAGCTTATGATCGGCCTTTTCACAACTTTGCTTAATTCATATTGAACATCTGTCTTGACAGGGCATTGATTGAAGACTAAGAAACTGAATATTGTCATATAATCAAAAATGTTTTCTTTTTCTCCTTTTTAGCAGATTTTCTGTAGCTATTTGCTATTTTGAACACAGAAAAAGTGGCAAAGAATTTTTATTGTTTTTACACACTGAGCAGTTCTTCTAATTATTTTGTCATGTTTCTTTTCAGGATACACCAAACCCCTTAGCCAATTCACTTTTGCAACCACAATTTCCTGGAACACTGGTGTTGGAACTTGATTGGTTGCCCTTGCGAACTGATAAAAATGACCCACTGGTACTGTGCATTGCAGGAGCAGATAGTAGCTTTCGCCTTGTTGAAATTAATGTGTAAGTACTTTATGAACCACCCTCTACTTGTGAGCTCCTTCGCTTCTTGGTGGTCAAGATGGAAACATTTATCTTAGCATTGATTTGATTGGATAAAAAGTTATTCCTCCTGTTGTGGTGCTGCTGGCACGTGGGGGTGGGCGGGTGGCAAGGGGAGGCAAGAATCTTATTGTGACATGGATGCAACTGAATTATGAAAAGAGGAAATTTTAAACCATCATGCATCTCAGTTTTTTTTTAAAACTTGAGTGCATGTGTGCATAGTTTTTCTCGAGCTCAAATTATTCATTATGTTTCAAAACTTGGTGTTCTCTTAAAGATCATTTAGGGTTTGATGCAACATGAAGTTGATAATTGTTTTCTCAATTATCGGGGGATCTAAAGCGAATGACATGGTCTTTTTTTCTTTTTCTCTCCAGAAGTGATAAACGATTTGGTCGTGCACCCCAGTTCAGAAATATAAAGGAAAGATTCCGGTCATTTGAAATTTCAATGCATTGCATTCTTTGGTAACTTAAAATTTTGTTTCTTTTAATCTTCAACAAGCATTACTAATTAAAAATTAAAACTAAATTGAATATGCTTCATTCTTGTGTTTTGACTTTTGAGTCACAATTAGGGCTTCATTCTTTAGTCTAGGTTGGACCATTATTTACTTCTGGTACAGGTTGTATACATCATTTTAATCTGGTTTTTCGTTTTCGTATTTCTTTTCTGCAAATGCATGTCAAATTTTACTTGTCTCAGCTCCTTGTTAATTATTATTTATTGCTTAAGTAAATCTTTGCTAATGCTACAGGCATTACGCATGATATTGCAATTTGGTGTTAAACCTTCTTGGTTTAATACTTGTAGTACAACGATAAAGAAGAGGCCTCACTATATTCCAGGGACTCCATCATCTACAGGGGATCTTCGAACATACATGATCGGCATACCATCTCTTGGTGATTCTGTGGTGCCAGAGATGCTTTTAAAAGTACTGGAACCATATCGAAAAGAAGGTCTATCACTCTTCTTATGCAGAGTTTTCTGATTCTGAAATTTCGCTATTCAACGATATATGCTTTTGGTGTTTACCAATATTGCCATTTCTTAAGGTTGCATACTTGATGATGAGAGAGCCAAGTTGTATGCTACTATTGTGGATAAAGGCTGTGCTGCAAGGTTTGCCTTCACAGCTACAATATTTGGGGAATTCTCGGAAGCTTTGTTTTGGTTACAGCTGCCTCAAGCGCTTAAACATTTGATGAAGAAGTTACTGCGAAAGCCTCCCCCGAAAGCGCCAACAGCGCAAACTATCTCTGAAGATGACGAGACATCTTTACTATCTAGGATATCGTCAAAGGGAAAACAAACAGAAGAAATGGGGGTAAGATATATTGTCATTGAAAAACATCCATCGTTTAGGTTTCTGAGTAGCATCTTTCACATCAGGATCCGTTGCTCATAGGTTCCTGAGTAGCATCTTTCATCGTTTAGGTTTCTATCAGCTGACCTGGTTTTTAGTTTCCCTCACTCCAATTGTTGTTTGAATAGATTCCTTTTAACATAATGTGCCAAGGTCTTGTAAGTGACTTCATTTTCTTTAACAGAGTCAAGGTCAACTAAGGATGATGGCTTTTGACCAAGAAGAGCTGTGGAAAAGCGCTAGTGAACGTATTTCTTGGCATGAAAAATTAGAAGATGAAGAAGCTATACAGAAACGTATACATGAGTAAGTAAATATCTCGTTTCGATGATTATCATGTTGAGAGTACATGAGTGGATATGGCTTAATTCAACATACTAATGTCTCGATGTGCTAATTTGAAATCATAGTAGTTCAATACACTGTATATAGGTCTTATCCATCCCATGTTGATATATAACCGATATTTAGTTGTACGCGAGTAGTAGGAATGAGTGCAACTTTGCGGTTATATGACTGAAACTGAAGTTTTGTTTGTTTACTAGTTTGAGTAAGAATATTACCCTTCTAAATATATATTCACTCGGAAATTCCTGAATTCACTGCAACCAGGCTTGTGTCAGTTGGCAACCTAGAAGCCGCGGTTAGTTTATTGCTTTCTACTCCCCCAGAAAGCTCTTACTTTTATGTGAATGCACTTCGTGCTGTTGCTCTCTCATCTGCCGTTTCAACGTCTCTTAATGAACTTGCAGTGAAGGTGAGTATAACTGGCACATGCAGGTGATTAGGTATTTAAAATTCGATTTTTTTTTTTTTTTGACATCAAGAATGTAATTCTTGTATTCAGTAATTTACAATATCAGGTCTATTTTTTAGGTTGTTGCAGCCAACATGGTGAGGGCTGACAGATCACTTTCTGGCACTCATCTTCTCTGCGCAGTTGGAAGACACCAAGAAGCATGTTCCCAGGTGAGGCTGCATTTATAATACAATTCATGTATTGCTTTGCTTTCTTAAAGTCACTGTTAAGAGTGCCAAATACATTGAAACAAATGCGCACAACTTCTAAGATATGTTATCTTATGGTTAACTTTTGAAGTTGTAAACAATGGCTTTGGTGCTTGATGGATTGTGTGTGCAATATCGATTTCAATTAAAAAATTATTGAAGTTATTAACATAATATGCTCGATTTTCTTATGCAGCTACAAGATGCAGGGTGTTGGGCAGATGCTGCAACCTTAGCTGCTACTCACTTAAAGGGATCAGATTACGCAAGGTTCATACTCATTTTTGAAACAGATTTCTAACTTCAACTCGCTACATTTTTGTTTTAAGTAATCTATATTTGACGTCATAATCCTCACTACCCTGTGCAGCATAGCTACCAAGTTTCTAGCTGAATGATAAAAACAATTTCACATTAGTATTTGTAATATTGTGTCTTGAACTTACTATACCTGTTGTCTAGTTCTTGAGCTTTCCAGATTCTGACTCGTAGTTGATTCTTGCAGGGTGTTGCAAAGGTGGGCTGGGTACGTCCTACACACTGAACATAATATCTGGAGGTACCATTGCTTTGCATTATTTAAAACATAACACATTATTTGACCATTCACTCAATTTGAGTTCAAATCACCCAATGCAGGGCTCTGATTTTGTACGTTGCCGCCGGCGCACTTCAAGAGGCATTGGCAGCTCTTCGTGAAGCACAAATTCCTGACACAGCTGCAATGTTTATCCTTGCATGCCGTGAAATTCATGCAGATATTGTTTCCAACTTGGGTATTGTTGATGAAGATGAATTAAGTTCAATAGGCCATAATCTACTAACTTTGCGTGCCTTAGATCCGAAGAATGAAGATGTCATTGCCGTTAGTGAATATTTTGGGCAATACCAGAGGAAATTGGTCCATCTCTGCATGGATGCGCCTCCATACTATGAATGAGTGTATAGGGCTTTGATACGATGCATTTCGATATCCATGAAACAAGTGAAAAGAAAGCTGTAGTTTGATTTCCATTCAGGTGCTGCCTGCATTCATTTTTCTTATTTAAGTTATTGGCAGCATTCCGAAATGGAATGCACCGAACAGAGAATGCCTTTTGCTGTAGGGACGTAGAATCTTGTAGGTAGCATGATACCATAGTCTTTTGTGAAACAAAATCCGATGGTCGCAGTCACCAGCGATTGTTTCACGCTACGTTTCTCGAGTTCAGGTTGCAATAGCATGGTTGAGTGTTATGTTGTAGCTTGTGTATACATTTTTGTTGCTAACAAAATCATAATTGTATTTCTATTGAACGGTATTTGATTGGTAGTTGAAAAGGTTATACCTTTTATTTTATTTGACATGGAAAAGGATATGTCTAAAGATGCATGATGCATGGAATAATAATAGTATTTAATTCTTGTCGGTGTTGGATAATACATTTGTCGGTCGCGTGAATCGTTCTATCTTACACCAACTCTGTAGCGGGCTGATGGGAAAGACACGACGCCTGCTGCCTTCGATGAAAGCATTTTTTAAAAAAAAAAACAAATTATAGACGAAGGATAAAGTAATGTCATTTCATATATGCGATGTAAACAGGAGTTACCATTGCCAATACTAAATTAGAGGGACTTAAACAAACGAGTCTTACTAAGAGATAAATGGACTATTTGTACAATATGTACAATAAATTATTGAGTTATAAAATGAATATTTCCTATACTATCTAGAATAGCTATCCGAATATTAAGATAATAAACATCTTCCTAAAAACTTAAACTAATTTTGGAATTCACTAAGGATTAAACTCTTGACCTTTTGAATCTAGCGTTCTAATACCATGTTATGATACCATTCATCCCAAAATGGAAAAAGATAATATTAATGATTATATTTCTAATACTCCATAAACTTCTATTATACAAATATTCCATTGGCTCCTCATACTCTCCCTAAACAAATTACATAGGGTTTCTCGTTAGCGTCACTCATTAATGACAATAGGGTTCAGGCTTCGGGCGGAGCCAATTTTTATTACGTCATTGCCCTGGTCGTTGTCCACCTTGTAATATTAGTATCATTTTTAATGAAATCACGCCAATGCGGATGGAGATGAGAAACATACAATGATGCTATAGCTAGGGGTTGTTCGTCATCTATTACATTCTGTAACTATTATCGTTAATCTTCAAAGAAAAGCATAAAGAAGAAAGAGTACACAACATTCATAATAACAATTATTATTATTGTTGTAGATTGTAGTATGTAACTTAATACTTGACAAGTACAAAACTCTTAAATATGTATAGATATCCCCTCTGGCACCTGGGCAACCGCATTGCCAAACAAACTTAGATACACCACACAGCTCGTAGAAAAGAAAGAAAAAAACATAGTTTGGCGCAAAAACAAAGAGCCCCAATAAAAAGCGAACCAATGCAAGTCAAAAAGGTGCATGGTGGTGGTATCCACCACCAACACCAAACTGTGGCATTCCATAAGGCATGATCACAGGTTGAGGGCCAGCAACATAGTAGCCAGAACCAGCAACCCTTGCTAACCCCACCTGACCCTGCATCCCATCTCTCCCATACTGCTGCCATACTTGTTGCTCCTGCACAAGCAAATGCTGCTTCCTCTCCATGTCTGCTATTTGCACATAAGACGGCGGCGGCACTGCCAGCGACGCTGCGAACGGATCCTGCGGCCCTACTGCCTGCACTGTTCCATCCGGGGCAGGCAGAGCCAGAATGGGCGTGGCGCTCTTGCCGGGTCCTGGGAGTGCCACACTGCTAGCACTCCCACCACTCAGTTGATTTGTGTTCACATGTTGCCTCACAGCACCTTGATCATACATCCCATTCAGTAGCAGTGGATCAAATCCACCTGCCAAATCTGCTTTTTGCTTCGACAAGTTGCTACTTGTCTCTACCAATGCAAGTTCCCAATCTGCTTTGCCAGGT
>NC_029772.3:93095583-93096836 GCF_000817695.3 Arachis duranensis | reverse complement strand
CTCCCAAGAACCTTCTCCCCTCACTGCTGCTTGTCCATTGAACAATGCCAATGCTAGTTTATTCCCTTGCTCATCAGCTGAATTGCCATTGTCCCTTAAATCCACTAAATCATTTGTCTCCTTATGAGTAGGAGCTGCCGGCTTAGGCTGCGCAACAAACGAGGGCGGCGGTGCTGGTGTGAAGTTCTCAGGTGCCGGGAGTGCCTTCATCTCATTGATTTCTGGCTCTGTCTCTGTCTCTTTCTCTATGACAGTTACCTTGGCCTGTTCAATGTTCCTCTCAGGACTTTTTGCTCTAATAGTCTTCTCTTTCAAGAAACCCTCAAGTGTGGCGAGAAGCTTATCCGTGATTCTCTGCACTTCAGGGTACTCAGATGACCTTGCAATTCCCATGTCCTTGCACCAACTGTAGAAGCCAACAAGCTCATCCATCGTCTTGGCCGCGCCAACATAACAATCAAAGGCCTTTACACAATGTGCATATTCCATTTCAGTGAACCGATCCAACAACACTCCCAACACATCACACAATTCCACATAAACCTTGAAGCTGTCCCTCACAACCTGGTAAAGCGCAACTAGCACAAGCCTACTACTCTTGGCGGCGCCACTCGGCCTACAACCTAAAACACGGTCGAGGATCCGAAGCAAATGCTTCAACCTCTCCAAAACCCTCTCAGATCCCATCTCCCTAACAGGGGTCACAACCTCATTCCTCGGATTATGCTCTCTTCCATATGACTCACTCACATCACCATAAGACCTAGTCCTCCTACCAATTCCAGAACCAAACTCATCCCTAAATTCACCATCACCACCAGATTCACCACCACCACCACCACTTCTGAGCATCCTCTGATAAGCCACAAACTCAACTTTCTCATCAAGGTACAATGCATAAACCCTGACAAAACCGGCATGATCCCAAGAACTTGAATGAGCCTCGTCCCTGAAATCACTCATGTTAAGGATCCTCATCCCTCTGCGTGTTGCATACACAAGCTCTTCCTCAAAAAGAGGGTGCCCATCAACGAGAACCCTATGAACAAGCATAAGTGCCTTGACAGCAACAATCCAATCACGCGTCTTGGAAAGCCTCTTAGAAATCGTGATCAAGCATGCATTGACGTAGCCCCTTGAATGCGAAGTGAGGCTCAGGATTTCCCTTACGTACTTGTCATCGGCGGGAACCTCTTCGTGGCTCGTGGCTTTGACGACAAGGACTTCGAGTTCAGGGGCCAAATTTCCGGCGA
>NC_029772.3:93036335-93095491 GCF_000817695.3 Arachis duranensis | reverse complement strand
AGAGAGCGCGAGAGAGAGAGAGAGAGAGTCTCTTTGTGTCTGTGATGAGTTCTATGGCGTTAAGTTTATTGGAGTAAAGAGAGAAAAGAGAAAAGGTTAAGACAAAGCAGAGATTGCGAAACCGCGTAATGAACGGAGAATCCGATTTGAGTTTAGATTTTTTTTTATATTAGATATTTAATTAGTATTTGAAATTAGTAATGTTAAGCATGCTTTGCTTAATTGGTTGGCGCAGAACGTCGTCGTCTTAAGTCTTAAACCAGACACGCTGACGTCACACTTTGCTTTCTTTTTGTTTAAAAGGAAAATTAATTAAGAAATGATACAGACCTAGTCATGAATCACTCGCAATTAACAGCAAAAAGAAGTCTCACATACTCGAAGTGGAAAGTTTAAAGCTTTGCCTATTTATCCTCATCTAATTTGCGAAATCTAATGAAACCAACGTCACATGTATATTAGATTACACAATTGCCCCTGACTTTCTAATCTCTCGGGGAGAATTTAATTTATATTTAGTTTTTCGACCCTTACATTTACGAATTTCACAATTGCGCCACATCGCACCCCTGAGAAGTGAGAAGCAGAGACTCGTTCTTGTTCTTGTTGAGTTCTTCCTCTCAGAATCGGCGCCATGTTCTTCCTCCGAGTTCACTCGGTCGACTCGGAGCAGCCTCTGGACCCTGAATCCATCTTCTCCGAAAACGATGAAGATTCGAGCCCTAAATTCAGGGAGCGAAGAGGGGTTCTCCACTTGTTCCGGAGCTCCTCTCACTCCTCGATCCCAAGCCCTAGCTCTCGCTCTTCCCTTGTCTTCATTCTCGCCGTTCCCAATTACCTCTCCTTCGATGACCTCATTCGCTGGTGCGGACCCCACCTCCACCATCTCCACCGCCTCCTCTTCATCAGGTACCGTTTCTACTTCTTGGTTCCGCAAACGTTTGTTGCTTTCTTTGCATATTTCTTTCGTTGAAATCCCAAAATCGTGATTTGACATGTGTAGGAATGATGGAATGGAAGATCGCTACAGTGTGCTGATTGAACTTCAGGATCAGCGTGCAGCTGATGCGTTTTATACCAATTTCAATGGCAAGACTTTTTCTCCTGGAGAGGTTAATGTCTTGTTTATGAAATTTGGTTCATTCACTTAATATGTATACCAATCTTCCAGTGAATTACCTTAGTTTGCTTATCTTTTCTCTTTCTTTTGCAAATGATGATTAAAATTTAGGCAGAGGTGTGCCATATCCTGTTTTTGGTTTCTGTGGAGTACTCAGAATGTGCAGATATTGCTGGGACTCCTCCTGATGGATGTACTGAAATACCAACTTGTCCAGTTTGCCTCGGTAGGCTGCATTTGCTTTTGCTGTGGCTTTGTGTGTTTTGCTTCATTCATTATTTTTTTAGAGGATGGAAATAATCTTGTGATGTTTATGATTTGTGTGTTCTGGTTTGCTCTTTGAATGATAGAGAGATTGGACCCGGATAGAAGTGGAATACTCACTACACTTTGCGATCACTCCTTTCAATGCCCTTGTGTTTCAAAGTGGACGTACTTGTCTTGCCAGGTAAGCAGGTTTTTCATTCCTTCGATTCTTGTTTCCAATTTGTATTGAAGTTCTTATTTTGGCTGGTTTAGGCAATTCTATTGTCACAAAATGTTACTTTCTGAAAAATCTCAGGAAGGAAGCAGCTTACTGTATGCCTGCTACATCTCGGCGTGTATGATTTTAGAAATAGAGTGACCTCATATGAACATAAATTTTCAACACTACTTTTGCAGTTTGATTGTTCTGTGTTTTATTTATTATTATTATGCGGGAATTTCTGGTACCAACAGCTGTTTCTGGTTTTATTGCAAGTGATATGAAAGGATTATAATGTTGCCTGATAATTATTCTGAAGGGATTATGATCATATTTTAGGTCTGTCGATTCTGTCAACAGCAAGATGAGAAGCCAAGTTGTTTTGTTTGTGGAACGTTAGATGATTCCTGGGTTTGTATGATTTGCGGGTTTGTTGGATGTGGAAGGTAACATAATCATTTGAAGTGTTCAATTTTCAGTGATAAGTTGTGTACAGAAGCCCCAATTAATTCATATTGTGGAAAGATTTTGGTATAATTTTTTTTCCCTTTATCTCCCTCCTCTAGATATAAGGAAGGACATGCTATCCAGCATTGGAAAGACACCCAGCACTGTTATTCTCTTGATTTCAAGACACAGCAAATATGGGATTATGTAGGTGACAGTTACGTCCATCGGCTGAACCAGAATCAATCCAAAGTTGATGGCAAGTTCGAGGGAATGAATTACCGCTGTATTCTACAGAATGGAGACTGTGATGAGTGTGAATGTCATGATGATCTAGAAATTGATGGAGCCCTCTACAACAGCAAAGTTGAGGCAGTATGTTTGTTCTATATAAACTCCTAAGTGTCTGTGTTTATGCTGAAGCTAACTTGGACAGATAGCCTGAAATAGAAACATATGCATATCTGGGTCTGATATAATCTTGCTCGCTGTGATTAATTATCACTGGCCTGCTTGCATGAACCGCTTTACATTTAATAGATATACTGTCTTGTAGACATAGTTCCACATCATCATTTGATAGGATAGCATTTTAATTTTCTAACAACATTAAGTTTTCATTGTTATTATATTAGCACGACTGTTTCTGAGTATATTTCCCATTTCAATACATGGTTAGTGATTCATTGTTATTTTTCAAAAACAGATTTTGGATGAATACAACCGTCTTCTAACATCTCAGCTGGAAACTCAAAGACAAGTAAGTTGACACTGATGCTCCTGAAACTCATTCTCTGGGATATTTTAATAACTATGGAAAACAGTCTCTGCTTTGGATGTATGGAACTATAGACTATATTATGTCATCAAGGTTGACTGGAAACAACTTGTTCCTGACATGTCATTAGAAGTATTATAATTACAGGAGTGGTTAGAATTTAGGAGTACTGAACCTGCATGCTTTGGTTTGTCATAAATGCTTTAGGATTATAGCTAAAGCTAAATAATGATTCCCTCCATGTGATGATCTTCTGATGCAATAATATTGCTGTTGATGTGTGTCTGAACTCGGATTCTCTTTGTGCCGTTGTTGTTGTAGTATTATGAATCTTTGCTGGCAGAGGCAAAAAGCAAAGTGGACAGTTCTGTCTCTGAAGCAGTGGAGAAAGCTGTAACTTCTGGATTGCAGGACATCCAAGATAAACTGGAAAAGTGTACAGAAGAGAGAAATGGTGTTGCTGAGGTGAGCTTTCCTGTTTTCTCCTGCATTTTCATTATTTTTCCTTCAACTCTCATTTAGCCAGTTCTTTCTGCTCATAGGAGAATAAGAAGCTCATACAAAATCAACAGCTGTGGCGAAACAAAATTAAAGAAGCTGAAGAGAGGTAAATGCAGTTTTCTTCATTTTTTTTCCTGGTTAGTTTAAATTTGAACTACTACAAGTACTCAAGTAATTATGACAATATTGTAGTTGGTATAGTTTTTATTTGCAGTGGAAGGCTGCAGACAAACATATTTACTTCATGTTGTCTGCAAAATTTGAGCTGTCAAGTAGTTAGGAGTTAAATACCATTTGCTTACCTAACCACTATGTTTATCGTTTGAGTGGATGTTGATTACATATTTCATTTACTTTGCTTAAATCTTGAGCTTATGTCTGAATATGTGATCCTGTAGGGAAGCCGCATTAGTAAAATTCATGAACCAAAAGATAACTGATATGGAGGAACAGGTATTGCTAAAGACTCTCAATAATTTCTTCTCATTCTGTACAAGTTTCCCAAGTTGATCGTTATGTGATGGGTTAAATGATATGACACACAGATTAGGGATGTCAAGATTTTTGTGCAAGCACAAAAAACAATTGATAAGATGACAGATTCAAATGGAATCAAGGACGGAACAGTGTTACCAGTGGCTTATGAGCAATCTACTCCCGGCAACAGTAAGAGAAACAGGAAGTCTGGTCGAAGGCGAAACTAGTTGTTAGTTGTCACCACCAACCATAACAAATAAACAACCGTTGCAACATTAACACACTGAAGTTTTCACGAGGGAGTTGGCACTGTCTAAGGATCGCTAAGCGCCACCAGCCACTGATACTTGTTTAATACTGTAAATCGATGATATAGTCATATAAAGGTAGATTCAACTTTTTGTGATGATATAGTCATATTGACTTGGCTGCCGAGCATTGCAAAGAAACAATCACACGTTTTCTCTGCATGAATATATTTCTTTAATGTCCCAAATTTGTGTAGAAATTAAAGTATATGCAAGTGTCGGGTCGTGACGTGTGTGTGTATATACATTTTAGATCCCAAAAATCCAAATTTACATGTCTTCTTAAGTTTCAAACCACAAATTGGACAAAGAATGATCTGTTGACATCATTAGCAATAAAATAAATATTTATGAAACCTTTCTTGTTATGTTCGCAACTCCTTTCCACATTCATAATTGAGCCAGTAATATAATCAAGATCTGGGCTACTTTAGTAACCCAATCTGGCATCTCTCCCACACATAAACCCTTCTGTGTCCATAATTCTGGACCACTCCCGTAATCCTTCCCACTTCCACCAGTGTGTTCAGTACAAGGAAGAATAGTATTGAAGTGGAGGAGACAAGGGGCGAGAGCATATAAGATAAATATGATATCATTAAAGAGGAATATTATAAAACCACAGATGTCCAAATTTTGCCATGGACCAAGTATCCATTTTAGCGAATTTTGATATTTTTTGTATCAACCGGCAAATCTAACAAATTTTCAAAGAAATCAATCGCCGACGTCTGACTTCTTCTGAAAACATTTAACGCAAATCACCAAATATTGAGAAAAGAATCCTTTGCATCGAAGGTAAAGATAAATAAACACAACTGATATAGTTGCTACATTTAGCTGGAGGTAACATCCATCGGCAACGCCCCAGCCGAATTAGACCATAAACTTAATGGGTAATAATCCTGGACGAATGAACATGCTCTGATAGACCCATGGAGCAGAAATTGACTAAGGAGCCATTAACAAGGTGAGTAATTTGATTCATTGTTGATTTATCCTCCTACAAATTATGAACACCTAAGTTCCGCAGCTTCCCCTTGCAAGCCAAGTAAACGCAACAGGGGGCGGGATCATATGCAACCGAAATGAATACATACACTCAAGTCCTTGGTGAAAGTACTTCATAATACATTTGTCACCTTTGTGGTTGCTCTGAAATAGTGTTACCTGAAGCAGTGCTAGGCCCAGCACCATTCTCAGTAGGAGGTGGAGAACCCCATCTTCCTTCCGACTCTAGCGGTTCAAGTACATGTACTCCACCATCACTGAGTCCTAATGCAAATTGATTGGGTTCTGACGGGTGTGCAGCAATCACAAGAGGATGTGCTCTCAAGCTGTCAAAAATTTTGTTAATTATTGTATATAACAAGAGAAAAGGATATTGCAATGATAGATCTTTTCCTAAATTGATAAAGGAAAGGTACCTTGGGTTGGGAAGGAGATAAGCAGTTGGATTTATTCTACATCTTAATCTGAGTGTTGAGGCAGTAAGAACACCAACACTTCCATCCTCAAAGCTTACAAATATTGATTGACTATCACATGAATAGGTTGCGTGTGTGATTGGACCACTAGCTTCTCGCGGAACCCACTAATCATATAAAACGGAAAAACCAGAATATCAAGTTAGAGAGTCAAGACCAAAGCAAAGAAATGCATAAACCAATAATTGTGTTTAGATATAACTAGGCAGTAGCCTACCTGCTTAAGGCATTCTAACTTCGGTGCCTCATATATGGCTATTTGAGTTTCGTGAACAGCTATTAAATGGGTCTGGTCTAGATGGAATTGAACTCGGGTATCTGCTAGAGGTGCTGGTGCGCGTCCATTAGGCATTTGCAGGAATTTACTTGCTTGCTTTTCCCATCCATCCGTACTCCAAACGCATAACTGTTGGACATAAGGAAACCAGTTGAGCATTTATCAAATCAAGAAACACTCCACTCAGCACGATAGTTCCATATAAATTTTCCTTACCTGAGAGTCAGCTCCAGATGATACAAGCACATTTAGAACATGAGAAAAAGCAAGTCCAGTAATCCTCTTCTGATGACCTTTCAGCTTGGTTTTGACCTTTGGTGGAAACATCAAAAGAGAGGCCAATGTCAAAAACTTCAAAAACCAACTTGTGACACTCAACCAATGCCTTTTGGCATGGGATATAATAAGAGAAAAGTAGCAAAAGTTAACTAACAATCTACACAATTCAACTATAAGCTTTAGGCCTTGCATAGACATAATACCTCATCAACCCTAACATTGTAAATTTGTATTGTAGAATCGTCCATGCCAATAGCAATGATATTGTTGTCTTGAGGATGAAATGCAAGAAATGTAGCAGCCGGTGGTGGTGGCATGAAAGTAGTCATTGTCTGCAGTTAAGATTCACAGAAATTGATGTTTAATCTCAATGTATAACTGCAATGAGCATAAAAGGAAAGCAGTCTACACAAGGCCTCAAGTGAACCAGGTGCAAGCCACTGATAACTGCAGTACTTTTATACTTGAAAGGAGGACTCCATCAACACAGGGTCCTATTAATTTCATGCTATATCTATTTAAGCTCGCTAGTTTATTGTCCCCTCCTTTGAAAAATCAGAAACAATTAACCAGTAAAAGAAAGCTTGTTCAACAAAATAAAAATTAATAGAACTTTCAAAACTGCTTAATTTAGAGCATACATTAAAAGATACATTAAAATAGAAAACATTCAAAAAGAAAGCCACATGCCTTGAAAGTCATCATATTGAACAGGGAAATTTTCCCCCCTGAAGCTGACATAACATACGAGTCATTCTTTGACAGTGCAAAGCATGACACAGCATCCTCTGGGTTAGTATCACTGATATCATTGGTCATCAGTATTCCACTATTTGGTTGCCATAGTTGTGGTTGAATACTTGCAGTGGCCTACACAGGAAATTTTTTAGACTAACAATCCAATGAACAAGAACATGTTAAAATGTATAAACAACACATATTACAGGTGCTTTGTTACCTTCCCTGAGCTGTTCCGATCATTTCTCTGCCATTTCCAAAGCTTGTGAACACCATTGGCTGCCAAAGCCAAAATAGCAACCCCTTGATTTGTATAAATTAACCTAGCTACCTGAAACACAATTTAAAATGTCTTACTACTTGAAACCATCTAAAAAACTTCATGCAAATTGCATGCACCTAAAAGAATTCACATAAGCAATGTCATGTCAACATGCTTGATTTCGCAAAGTACATAATAATAATAATAATAATAATAATAATAATAATAATAATAATAAATAATTACAAGTTTATCCATCCACTTCAGTTGCCAAAATGTAATGAACATATACAATTTTAGCACGAGGTCATACCCTCATTGACCCTAAACTATCAGGAAGTTTCAAAGAGCGACACTGTGATGGTTCATTGATTTCTGTCATCTTCCATATCCTAGATTTATCCACAGCTTCATCAGCAATCCTGGGTTTGACATCAGCTAAACTTCGAGCATCGTTATTCTACAGGGGCAAAAGAAAAGCAACTAACTGTCACAACAAAAACACAATCTGCATCAATTTACTGAGAGTAGAAATAACTCACAATCCCAACCATGGCTGCTACAGGAGGAGCTCTATCAGCAAGGCTTGTTCCAACCGTTACATTGGTAGAAGGGAAAGCGCCCATACTAGGTGCCTAAATAAATATGAAGGATTCAGAATGTGCACTTGCAATACATTAGCTGAATTTGAATCACTTACCTTAACAACAGTGGCAGAAGCAACTCTGGAAGCATCAAATGGACGATTCTCCACTGTCCGAAGCAGCCTAATTCCTTCAGCATTTGCTAAAATTTTAACTCCATTATCAGTTGTGGAGACAGCCAACAATATTCCATCCTTGTTAAATCTAATACAGGGGGAAGCCTGCGGGTTTCAGACATAAATTACCACAAAAGAAAGTTATAACAAACCCAAAAAAAAATCAAACAAACAACAAAATTTAAAATAAAGTAAACAAAGACAATGGCAGTCTCAAAGTTACCGGTAAGCCACCATCTGCATCAGCACTCGTCAACAAGTTTATATTATCCATGTCCCAGAATTTGATCATAAACTCATCACCAGCAGCTAGGAATCGATTCTTAGTGGTATCAAATTGCACTACACCTACAGATCTCTTCCCCAGACCGTGATAAGTGCGCTTCACAGCTCCCTCACTTTCATTCCATTCCACTAAAGAAGATTCCCCTTCTTTGTTTGTGCCACATGAGAACAATCTATGAACCATGCAAAGATAATAAGTAAATCTTTAAACCACATGATCATGTATCACCCAGAAAAGGAAGATATAAAATAAGCAAAACAGTTAGAACCTTGTTCCGTCAGCACTATATGCCATTGTAGTAGATGAATGGCCAGGCGCATCATAATCAACTCTGGAACCCATGTTATCATACAACCATGCCTTTATTTTTCCATCAGTTGCAGTAGAGAATATGAACTGTAGAGCCACATCAGAACGTAATTAGACATTTAAAAGAACACAAGGGAATGATATGCAAAACATGCACAAACAAACATTGAAAATTTTTACCTGAATATTTTCTTTGTGGTGAGGGCATACAGAATATACAGGTGCCTCATGACCCTCAAAAGTATACTGCTTTCCACCAGTAACTGCATCCCATACCTGCAAATCTTGAACCATTAAAATAAAATAAAATAAAACAAAAGAAAAAATTGAGATCTATCACCCAACAATACACACTATAAAAAAAACCAACCTTGATGACCCTATCCTCTCCACATGTTACTACACAAAGCTGCTTGTTTGGATAAGAAAAAGCAAGATCATTGACACTCCCAGAATGAGCTTCAATCTGAGCCATGAAAAAATGATGAAATCAGCATAGATTAAGCAGATAAGATATGAATCTTGTGCTCTGACTGCTTTCAATGTATAGTCAGTGGATAAACAGAAATAAAAACAAATCTAATAGACAAACTCTTATAAAAATGAACAAACCTCTAGGTGGTTCCTCAGATCATCCCCACCATGATAGGAATATATGTGCACAATATGTTTCGAATAAGCAACACCTGATGTATCAATAGGTAAAAATCAAACTTTGGCTCCATGCAAATTTGTGCAAAAATCAAATCGACTCATTCAGTGGACAAGAGAGATAGAAATATAGAAAGAAAAATTCACTAAAGCATACTGCAAAGTGTTCCATCAGGACTCCACACCACGCGGTTAACTGATGCTGAGTAATCATTGGAAAGAGATGCCTATAAAAATAATCAGGGAATTAGTAATTAACCAGTGACAAGTTTGTCGTGAAAACAATAAAAAATTATACAGCATCATCAATCATTAGTTTAATTTTAAGGACCACACCTGTAGTGCCACGGAGCATGATCCAAGTTCCCATACTTTAAAATTTCTATGAGCAATCCTGTCACGGCTCCCAATATCCCACACCATGATATCGCCCATATTTGTTCCCACTAACCATCAACAGATGAGAAAAATAACAGACAAATTAGCCAATATATATATAAAGACAAAAACAACATCAAACACTTAAAAAACTATTGCATGCAGATCAAAGGTCAAAGGATGCTTACCAAGAAGTAGAATTTGCTGAAGAGGATGAAAATCCATGCTTTTCACAGTTGAACCTTGGCTGAGGGTCATCACAACAGTCTTGGGCAAGTCATCAGAGGAATAGGAGCTCTGACCATGGCTCTGACTAGAGTATGCAACAGGAAGTAAATTTACAGGAAGATTGTTCACCTGCTAAAATATATATACACATAAGTGAGGCCCGTTATACATAATGAATCCTGGTCATCCAATACATGTTACATTTTGAGATGTGAGGGGAAGCAATCGCTGAAAAATACAAATTATCTATTCTGCCAATATGGAAAGAACACAAATACAACACACACACTAGTCCAATCAAGTATCAATTATAAGAATCGCCACTGCACCAATTAGGGTATACACAAATGCAACTTAATAATTTGTAAAAACAATTTTTAATGGTGTGCAGTAAAACACACTTCTTCCATTATGCTCTCATTTCCCATACAATCAATCATAAAGGTTCACCAAAAGTGTCTTCAATTCTGTAAACAAGAAAATCAATATAAACAATATCTTTTCTGAAAAAGAGTCTATGGAACACAAGTTTAAGGGGACTGTTAAGAAATGCTGAATTGATCATTTAATAGTCCAAACACAATTCAATAATTAAAGAAAAATCATCAGAACTGATCAGCATAATCATAGCAGCATACAATGTTCATGGTACTTTTTAAGTTCATAGTGCCAGTTGTGCCAAATAATTTTTTTTTAGTCCATTGCAAACAGGAAATTTGAATTGCTAAATACTCCAACTGCTTCATGTGTTAATACTTCAGGATGCTTGTGCATTAGGCTGCCCTATATATATGAGGAATCATAAACAAGATACAAACTGTTACTTTAAATTAAAAAATAAGACAAAAGAAACAGATGGGAGGCAAGATTGTACTTCATCTGAGATGCCGAAAGGCCTTGTTCTCTTCATTACATGATCGGAATCGGCAGTTTGATAGTCCATAGTAGGGTTATTGGTAGGAGGAGTCCTGGGGCGCTTTAGAATGGCTGCTACAATTACCAAATTCCAAAATCCCAAAGGGCAAAAGAAAATCAGTTTGCTTAAATATGAATTCTGCAACCCAACTTCATTGAATGCCACAACTCACATGCTAACTACAGCAATATTTCTATCAAATTCATGCCTTCTCAGCTTTATATCCTTAAAGTTGCTAGTGCTAAGTGCATGTGTTTTCCATCATAGGTGATCATACTGATGATTTCTAATAGTCATACATGGCACGCATATAAGTTATGTAAATTCAGTGTGTGCATTAGCAGAAACGCTGAATCATAAAACGGGAAATTTTTCATGTACCTGCATTATTAGCTGAAGCCAAACCTATGGGTCCAGCAGATGCTGAAGGATGTGGAACCGGAGATGGGTTAATTATATCTGGTGTTTACTTACACCATGAGCACTAAGTGGTGGGAAACCTCCTGCCTTTGGTACAGCACCCATTAAGGGATTGGTGACAGGGGATGGAGCCCGTGCGCCATTTTGTTGCCCACAACTGTGATCTACAAAAAGGGTCTTTATGTCGGGGTTAGTTCTTGGAGTCTTACAAAGTTGGTGCTGCCAATTTAAACTGCAAGTCAACAAATAAATAAAAATGTGAGTGCCATCAAACATATCAGGGACTGAATAGGCATTATATTCAATGTGGCAAGGTACTGTTATGAACCTCTGATTAATTAGAGTCCTTAATCTGGAGTTCTTCAAGGTAGGAAACTGAAGCTTATCGCGAAAAACAGGGTTAGCTTCTATTAATTTCTTTAGTTCAGCAAGCATTATTCCTCTAGCAGACTTTGTATCCCCATACTTAGATAGCTGCTCATTGTGTCTGCAAATTTCATATTAAAAAAATTACACTGTATAAGCCAGAAAAGGATAAATAGATCAACCCGGCATCAAGACAAAATTCCAAGAAAATTGTCCCAACCTGAAATTATCCAAAGTCAACAACTGTGTGATTTCCTTAAAAAGCTCCTCATTAAATGCTGCAAACACTTTCAAGTCCTTCACTAAGATATCCACTGCTTTAGCTCGATCTTGCCTGCATCGTTTGTTCATATTAATTCTAAGCAATAGAAGAAAAAGTATATGGCAAAGCAAATTATCTAAAAACAGTAACCTACTTGTCCAATGCTTCTAGATACTTCTGCTTCCTTATCTCAAAGAAGATCTTCATCGAGTATCTATTGTCATCCACCTTCGTAAAACCAGACAAGTACTTTTCCACCTCATCCCACTCCCCATTTGTCACCATATCCTCGAAATACCTCATATTGAAGAAAAATGTTGATTCTTGCTCCAGCCTGGACGTCCCCAACATTGAAATAAAAAACGTAAAAAATAAAAAAATAAAAAATAAATAAATTATTAAATTACAAAACGACAGAAGAAAAAAATATATTTTTTATGAAATTATCATACTTGTGCACAGTTTCCTTGAATTTCTCTTCATCAAGAAACTGAAGTATAAGAAAGACCAGTTCTCTGCTGAGCGAAGACATGGCGGCGTCCCCAATAAAGCTTAAAAAGAAAACAGAACCCGCCTCAAAGATCTAGAACCGAATAGATCAACACCACCTGAGCATCAAAACACCGAATTGAGCGGCGAACAACCAAAAATAACAAAACACGCAAATTATTCATCAACGTGCAGATGTATATATACACAATTACATCGCAATCAACATCACAATCACAATCATAATCACATGGAGCAGTAAAGAAAAAAAAAACGTAGGGAGGTTTACTGAAAGGGAAAAACCAAAACCAAAACCAAAAAAAAAACAAAAATTAAAGATAAGAAAGGTGAAGGAGCTCGCACCTTGACAGATTCCTTGCGCAGATCGAGAGGTGTTGGAGCAGAACGAGAATGGCGAGGGAGGGTTTTCAGTATTTTCTCGCTCTACTTTCTCTCTCTAGCTTTTCCTGTGTTAGAACTCCTCTTGTTGTTGAGTATTTATAACAAGAGGAGAAAAAAGGGGGCTAGGGATTTCAAGAAGAAAGAGAAAACGATGAGAGAGAAATGAGAAGAAGAGAGAGAGAGAGAGAGAAAGAACAAATGTGTGAAGCGACGAAATAAAGGTATCAGACAGTTTAAATAGCGTTAGCGAGAACGAGATGAGATGGAATCATCGCCTTCCTTACTTCCTATTATAAGTTGTTGGATAAGTCATACTACTTATGCACCCTGTGATAAGTCAATGTGCTTATTAACAGTGTAATAAATTATTGTACCTATCAGGAGTCATAACTTTGGCTAGATTTGGATTCATTCTCGCCTTGACTTGCGGGGTTTTCAACCAGGGTAACACTAATTAATTACTTTCTAAATTTTGCGATGAGCTGGCATTCGTTTTTAGATTTTCATTAATTTTGAGATTTTGGAATAACTAAAATTTGCGGAATACTTATACTGTAGCCTTTGTTTCTTGTTTGTATTTAATTTGTCTTTCTGTCCACGTGTGTGCTTAGTTTTGGGTCATAATTTTCTTTGTTTTTGGTAAGATAATTTGGTTCAGATTTTTATCCATTTCTAACATTTATTTTTTAATGTATTAAAAAATATTTTTGATATCTATATAAAAATATAATTATTATTAATTAATTATATATTTAAATTATTTTTAATTAATAAAATAAAAAATATATATTGATTGTACAATTTTACGGTGTATGTTAAAATTACTAATAAAATATTTATTATAAAAAAATACATAGTTTAGAAATTCGTATACTTTGTATTTTTAACTTTAGTGTTTTATATGTTTAAGATTTGATAATAGAAAATAATTAAAATAACAAGTAAAAGGAAAAAAATAGAATTTTATAGTTTTTTTTATAAAAATTTAAAAATAAAAAATACTAAAATAAAAACACAAATTAAACATATTCTACATTTTTTATATATTTATTAAAATTAATTTTTTTTAATTTGAACGATAATAATCTTAATATATATTTTTATAATACATATTAGCTAAGCTTTTTTATTTGATTTACTTGAAAAGGTAATATATTTTTGTGTTGTTACTATTAATTGACTTCGACCTTTTTAAAATGTAAAAATTATCTGCAGAGAATATGAGATTAAGATTAGGAATTTAGGATGTTAAAAGGACAACTAAAATAATTGTTATTCAGTTATTCCATTGATGGTGGATCCCACTATGTCATCTATGCGTGGTGGAAAATTTGCAAGGCACAGGCAAAACATACCATCTTCATCCACTTGCAAACTACAACCATGTTTAAATATTTAATTATTTTTCTGTCTAAAAGAATTATTCATAATTAAAAGAGAATGACAAATTTAGCATACAACTAAGAATAAAGTATAAAGCACAAAAGAATGTGACTGTTGTCTAGATACATTACAAGAACTAATTATAGCTGAATATATACTTTAGTACAGGTATTTGATGTAACAACTACATTGGAACCAAAAATTTGTCACTAACTAGTTAATACCACTCTCAATTTTTTCAAATAACAAATAATAATTATGCAAAAAATGCTACAATAAAATTTATAAATCAAAGAAGGAGTACAGTAGATTTTATTTTCATTTTATTCCTTTCTCAATTATTTTCTTGTTACATACAATGGAACATTTTGTTTATGAGAAGGATGTATTCTTTAATTCATTTATTTAACCAAATACATTCTAAGGAAAAACAATTTATTCTATTCAAAAAGAAAAAACTTCATAAAGAGCTTTATATAAATAATATTAGTCACCAAAGAAAATATATATAATATTCCATTTATGGTGTAAGCTAGGAAGGAAAGAATGATAAGGAGAACACTAGGAATTAGTAATTTACAAATAATTGGTTGAAAATGGGTTTTAACTAGGGTGATAAATGGACAGAAATTCATCGAGTCAACTTGTATAACTCGCTAAAAAAGGTGGGTTAGTTTACAAATTTAAAATCGGTATAATTAAAAGGCTCGCCTAACTCGCGTTGCCTAATTCGCATATTTTGGTGGGCGGGCTGTTTTGAAGATAATAATTGAACATGATCTAAGTTATAATTTAAATTATGTTCTATATTTGATTGATTAGAGATTTAAAAATGTTTAAGTATATATTTTGGACAATATTTATTTTATTTTTTACAATGTTAGTTCTATTATTTTGTTTCAAAAAACTTAGTTAATAATTATATTTATTACATATTTAGATTTATAAAGACTTTAATGTTTGTAAATTTAAACATTATAATTTTTCTATGTCTTAGTTGTACCAATGCCAATGCAAAAAGGTGATGCTGCAATCTCAGCGTTATTCTGCAATCTGTATTGAACATTATCAATGGTGAAATAAGAACTAAGTTGTGAGATGGAATCAAAATTAAAAATCTATAGTTCAATGAAGGAGGTTGATTATTAAGATTTGTGGTTTTTATATTATTTTTTAGCATGATTCTCGTGTCTTAGTAGTTGTAACATGCTGTAATACAAATTCTATGAATTCACTTTCTCTTATTTTAAAATTTTTAAACTTTATATTATAAAAGAATTAAAGGTATTTATTAATAAAACGCAACATATTATTTATTATTCATCAGTAAAAAGAGTTTACTCAACATTTATTATTATGACAAACTAAGAAATATACAAAAATATGCATCTAATCTCATAAAATGGTAAAATTGAGTACTTAACAATTAAGTTATAACAAAAAATAAAAGAAAAAATATATTTGGAATTCTTTATCTCATGCGTCATGTTCTTCAATAATATGATGACACGTAATCAATCTTTTTATCAACTCAATGAAACTCGCAACCATTTGTTCTATATATCAGTAGATAGGAGACAAAAAATAAATATTTAGAGGCGAATAAAACATACACTTCTTATTATGAAACAAATTTTTTCCAAATTCTCTCCCCCATTAACTTGATAATTGAAAAAAAAATCATAGAATTTGTTATTTTTTCTATCTATTTGTAATTTAATTTTAATATATTATTTATATAAAATAATTTTATATACGTATCTAATTATATAGTACTATAAAAAAAATTATAATTTTTTTTCTCTATCTTATAGTTAAAGACACTTCTTGAAAATACTACCAAAAATAAAATATTTTGTAAAAATACAGAATAAATATTATTCATTAAGTTCTTATATATGTATTTAATATATTAAAAAATATTTTACTCTCTTAAACAATATCCTAATATTACTTTTTTTTTTTTCAAAAAAACTTTCATATTTTTTTAGAGATATTTTTTATATCCAAACAATTTTGACATCAAGTTCATCAAAGCAATTTTAAGTCATGCGTTTTTTCTACTTTTTTCTTTTCTCACGCTTTTTCTCTTCTTCTTCTTCTCTTCTCCCCTGCGCTTCTCCTTCTTCTCCGCGCTTCTTCTTCTTCTCACGCTTATTTACGCACGGAGCATCTTCTTCACCTTCTTCCTCGCATTCCTCCTCCTTCTTTTTCGCGTTCATTCTTCTTCACATTTTGTCTCCTTATCGTCGTTCTTTTGTTGTCGTTGATGCGGTATTTTTTTGTCTTTTCCTCTTTTTCTCTCCCTAGTGAAGAAGCAGTAGAAAGTGAGGAGGAAGAATTTGTAATTGTGCAAAACAGAAATAAATCGAACATATTATTATAGTAAAACAATTATATAGTACTAAATGAATAGAATATTATCTATTATATAAATTCAAATTCAAACAGCTTTCTGCATAATGAACCGAAACAGGTACTCATGGTGAAATAATTGTATAATACTGAATGAACGAAATATAGTCCATTATATAAAATCAAATTCAAACAGTTTTTTGCATAATAAACCGAAATACATACTCATGGTAAAACAATTGTATAGTATTGAATGAATGAAACATAATCCATTGTATAAAATCAAATTCAGACAGCTTTTTGTATAATAAACCGAAACACGTACTCATGGTGAAACAATTGTACAGTACTGAATGAACGAAACATAATCTATTATATAAAATCAAATTCAAATAGCTTTCTGCATAATGAACGGAATACGTACTCATTGTGAAACAATTGTATAGTAATGAATGAACGAAACATAATCCATTATATGAAATCAAATTCAAAATACTTTTGTCTACAATTTAAAGATTATCAATTCAATTCAATTCAGATTCACTGCGTCCATTCAATTTGATTGAAAAAATAATTCATTAGCAAAATGCTGGTGTTGTTGGCGATGACGATAACGAATGAGGAGGAGAAGGATAAGCAGAAGAAGAATCTGTGTGCGCGAAGAAGGAGGAGGTATACGTGAATTTGAAAGAAGAAGATGACGTATACGTGTATTTGAAAGAAGAAGATGACATATGCGTGTATTTAAAAGAAGAAGAAGCGCGGGGAAAAGAAGATAAAACGCGTGTAAGCGTGGGAGAGAAAAAAAAGATAAAACGCGTGTAATGACGCTCTTTCAGTAAGAGTGGTTTTTGTTGGTGTTATCTATTTAGATAAAACTTGGATAAAAAAAATATTTAAATGTGTAGCATAGTCTTTTTTTTTATATCTTAACTAGTAACTTAAAAATACTCATAATGTCATATATAAATAAAAAAATAGTTCAATTATTTTGTTAGTTCTTATAATTTATTTAAATTTATAATTAGATCTTTATATTTTAAAATTTTTTAATTAAATTTATATACCAATTTTATTAACATAATAATTTAACCTACAAAATTTTTTTATAAATAATAAAGACTGTATCAAAATTTTAAAATATATATATTGCATATAACATGTTTACCGTTTATTTTTTACTATAAAAAAAATAATTTTCTGTCTTTATTAAAAAACATTGTTAATGATAACATAACTCTACGAATAATGATAATGCCACTTGTAAAGAAAAGATTAGTAGACCTTTGGAAGTTGTTAGTAAGCATTGTTGCTTAGTGGCGCAAGTTGGAATCACATATACATCACTTGATCACTTCAATGGTTTTCCATATTTTATGCATTTATACACTATATACATGCGTGTCACATACGTCTATTTAATTTGGATAAAGTTCTTAGCAGCAGCAGAGGTGCATACAAGAAGAGAAAGAGAAATAGAAATATGTCGAGTTATCGCGATATATTGGAAGGAGAGAATCGAAGAGAAATAGAAATGTCGATTCAGTGTGACGCAAGACATATTAAACGGTTGTAATCAGGTCGCTTTTGTATTTATCTAGAAACAGGGTGCACCCTTCACATGTAAACCTCCCCTTCATAAATAAAATCTGCCACTTTCTCTCAGCTTCCTCTTTTTTGTTACTTTAGTGTAAAAAACTCGAGTAGAATCAGTTTTAAATTATTTGATCATATTTTTATTTAATAATTTTTAATTATTAAATTTATATGAAATTATTTTTTTTATGTAAAAAATTTAACACAATAAGATAAAACAAAACAAAAGAAACAAAAATTCATAATGTTAAAAATAACAATTCTTAATTATTTTTAACATTATTATTAACAATCATAGAATTTACTACTAATTTATTTATCATAACTTATAAAGGATCTGCTAATAATATCCACCAACTACTCCTAATCTTAATGTACTTGAATTTTAACTTTAATTTATATTCATCTGAAAAATTTTTAAAAAGTTTTTCAGTATAGTTTTTTTAATATTTTAAGACATTTTTTTACTAAATTCATATGATAATATGAATTTATTCTATACTCCATTTATTAATTAATAGAAGAAATAAAATATATAAAATGTGTTTTATGTCTCCAAAGATAGTCAAGAATTTCAAGTTTCCTTAACAATGGAGTATATGTTTTACATAGTCTAAATATTTACATCTGATTTTAATTTTTAAAAATTAAATTAGAAATTTTAGGTTAAATAGTTAATTAAATATTTAAAAAAAAAGGGAATTCAAACCATTTTAAGTAGCTGCTTAAAGTTGTGTTGGACCTGCTTGGCAAACCATTTTAAGCATAAAATAAGCGTGGGTTGCACTTCACTTTTATTCCATTATTACGTCCCACTTTCCTTTTATGTTCTCTTTTTCTATTTTGATTCAAATTGGTCTTGCACAAATATATGCTTATTATTTATGTGTTATTTACTTATTTGTGAAAAATAGAATAATATTCAAATATGCTCTCTCTTTTTTTAATTACTTTTTATTTTGATCTTCGACATGATTGATGTTAATAAGGGCAATAAAGTGCCACTTGTCACTTTTTGGATAACAAATTTAGATTGATGGTATCCTCCTAGACAGCATCAGGAGCCAGAATTTAGAAAAGAAAAAGGTGAATAGTTACTTGATTTTTTAACTGAAAAATAAATAAATGATTGATTAATTAAAAATATAAAATATTTATTTTTTTTAAATACAAAATATCTAAGCTTTTGCCAAAAATTTATGTTTTTATATATTTTAAATAGAAATACTTAAATATCTTTTATTTTAAAAAATAAAAAATATTTTTTATATTTATTCTTAATTAAAAATGTATTGTCTTCAAATTAACAGATTAACGATAAATATATCGTTATTATTATTATGGATAAGATTAAGATATTTCTCCTTTCTTTAAAATGATTTGGTATAAGAAAATTTTGCAGTTTATACCAAAAATATTCGTAGTGGTGTTATGGTGTTCATCATTTGATTTACGCTTTTTCAGTTTAAAAATACTTATTTGTTCAAATAATTGATTTTTAGTAGTTATATAATTGAATTGGTTCAAATGTTTAATATCTATTTGATTTCAGTAAAATTATTATTTTGTAGTTTAAAATAACACTTAATTATTAATAATAATTAAAATATAAATTATGAAATAAAATTCACACAGTCAAATTTCAAACTTAATAGTATACGAACAATTTATATAAATAAATTGTTTGTCCTTTAAATTTACGCAATTGCATTCTTTTAAATATGAAGACGCAAATACATTGTTTCGTATATCTATAAAAATCACTACTGGCAGTAGCAATTTATGTAAACACATAATCCGTTATAGCTAGCTGCAGATTACATGCAAATAGGGGAACCCAGAAATCGCTAGAGACTATTGCGATTTCTGTTTATTGATGCTTGAAACTATATTTGCGTCTTCATATTTGAAAGAATGCAATTGTAATTAATTATTATTATTCATATATATTGTTAGAAAAGATAAGAGATAGTAGAGAAAAGATTTATGTGTATTTAAGTTGTTTGAAATGATACAATATAAAAGAGAATTTATAGGTGCTAAGAGAATCGAAATAATAAAGACGTAATATCCTATAATAAATGTTAAATAATTTTATTGAAAGCTAATTGATCATAATATATTCTAACATCCCCTCAAACTTATTTAAAACAATAAAATAAAGAAAAAAACTACATAAACTGATGAAACTAGTGCAGATGAAAACTGTCGGAAGGAAGCGCAGATAAAACTGCCGTAAAGAAGCACAGATGAAACTGTCGCAAAGAAGCACAGACAAAACTCTCGCAAGAAAAACGCAGACGAAACTACCACAAGAAAAGTGCAGACAAAACTGCCGCAAGAAAAGTGCAGATGAAACTATTGCAAGGAAATCACAGACGAAACTGTCGCAAGAAAACACAGAGGAAATCGACGAAAAAAAAGTGCAGAGAGAACTGCCGAAATTATGGTGAAGTGTCCAAAAATTGTCGAAAAAGTAACAAACTGCGAAAAGATGGTAAAATGCCAAAGGATAACAAAAATATTTGGTTTCTTCACGAGAATAGTTAAGTAGCGGATAACAATAGTGTTTGATTAATTAGACTTGGAAAGACACAAGACGGAGAGGATATACTAATTGGTGAGGTGAAAAAACATCAAAGCAAATACGGTGATTTTATTGGAAGAAAAAGACCTATCCTCTTCGAAGAGGATGCGATGGCTCTGGTATCATGTTCGAAAGGTAAGAGAGAGGAGTAAAAAAAGGATTTGTGTGCATTCAAGTTGTATGAAATGATGCAATATAGAATGGTATTTATAAGTGCTAAGAGAATCGAAATAATAAAGACGTAATATCCTATAATAAATATTCAAATATACTAAATAATTCTAATAAAACTACTTGATTCTAATATATTATAACATATGTTATATTATTTTATTTTTATTATCTAAGAAAAATTAGTTTTATAATATTTTAAGAATAAATATGTTTAAAAAAATAAAAAGAGGATTTTATTGATTTTTTTATAGAAATAATTTTTTGAATATATTTTCTATTTTGTGTATTAGTTTGATATTCACTCAATCTGATCGGATCAGATTCGAGTATAAAAAGAATAGATATTAAATTTAATCTGACGAATTTAGTGCATATTAAATTAAAATTTTAACCATATCTGATCTATAAATACCTTACACATATTATTACTAATGTTTAGTTAACTAGTTCAATTAATGTCTTAATTTTAAATAATGATTTGAGAATTCAAAATTTTGTATTGTTTTATTTAAATTTATAGTTTGAGTTTTTTTAAATTTTGCATTTTACTTTTAATAACTAATTGTAATTTTTATAGCTTATTATCTATCATCGAAAAGGGAGTAAGTTCATTTTTATTGGTTTATATTTGTCGTTTATATTTGTCATGAGAGGTAATGTTTAAAATGGTTTTTGAAATTTCTAGCACGCTTGAGTTGGATTCTTGACTTTATAAAATGGCCAAATAAATCCCTCAATTTGTAAAACGTAATTTTCCATTTATCCTTTTATCAATTGATATTAAGAGTATGCTAACATATACGCTGTCACCTTGACTGCTCGGCTATATTCTAAACGACGTCGTTCTATGGGTTATCAAATGAAATCATTCATCTTTATCTTCATCTCTGGCTATATTTCTTTCAACCAGGACTATACCTACATACTCTCTTCCTTTTTTCCAATCTAATCTCTTTCATTCTCAAATAAACCCTCCCTCTTGCTAATTTTATTTTTCTTTGCTACAGTTGTCTCTTCATTGGCACTAGAGATAGATTCAAAATATTTAATACCGATACACGAAAGCTTTGTCACCGAACATGTATAGCTCAAACTCCATGAATATTTCAATCTTTTTACATGTCCTACTATCTTGTTAAATATTTATGAACTTTTTTACCTCATAGGTGTTGGAAGTTTTGTTATTGTTGAGATGTTGTTCATCTCAACTCTTCTTGCTATTGTTGGAGTTAGTGATAAAGTAGTTGATTTTCTTCGTTGTATTGTGTGAGTTTTGATTGAGTTTTCTCTGTGATCTGATTGTTTTGGTTATTTTGAGTGATGCAGCAATCTTTGTATTTTAAGACGCTTCTGTTTATTTAATTCAACTATTTTTGTTGCTCTTAGGGAATTAAACTTTTTAACTTCAATACTTGTTGTTCGTATGAATAGAGAAAGCTAAAAATTTTAACTTTTTCAATTTTTTTTATTTTGTTATATTTTGTTTTATGTGCACTCATGATTTATTTTTGTTAAATTGTTATTGAACAGCCATCAAGTACTCATGAAAGATGGTTGGCGGTAATTTTGAATGAAGTTGAGTCCTAGTGAAGTTTGGATTCTAGTCTATTTTATGAATATTTGATTACACTATCATGCTATTTTCTTAATATTCACTATCACACTATTGTTGTTTCTTGTGTATTTTACATTTTTTTATGTCACTGTATAGTAGTTATACTTAATAGTTGCACTCCTATATATTCTTTGATGTGTGTATATATATGAACTACACATGGATCATCATATAAAATTATTCCATTTTTTTCAATTACTAATTTACTATATTAGATAATTGGAACGAGAAGAGCATCATTCATGCTAGATAATGAATGACCCAATCAACACAATGTTAGATATTCATTGTTAAGAATAATCTCATTTCTCTTCTATTTTTTTCCAATGCAGATTCATTGTCATTTTACAAGACAAGGCATATACATATATGAATTAAATAGTCTCACGGTCTTGGAGACTATTGACACGGTGCCAAACAATAAAAAATGAAGCTGAAATTAATACTGTTGAGATTCCATTCAATTAAGAGAGTTTGTGATAAGCACTATTTTTGCCATGGGTGCATGTTATAAATTGTGTTCTTGCATTTGCATATATAGCATTGTCAGCACTGAAAATGATAATGTAGGACTTCTCGTTTTGATATTTTGTATTATCTATATAGTTTTTTGAAAAAAAAAATTCACATAAATTTGTATATTTGTCATTTTTTAGAATTTTTTTGTTTGAGTATATATCTTTTAATTTGTTAATAGTATTTATTTGTAGCTCTGTGTGACGAAAATGGGATTGAATAATAAGAAAAACACAAATTCAAAACAACGAGAGTTGTTCTTAAAATAGGATTGAATAATGATATTCGTAGCTATATGTGACTCTAAAGTTGTTATTGTTTGAGTTATCTTTGACTTCTATCATCATCGTCCATCATGCCTCACTAAAAGAATGAATTTTTAGAGCTTGAAGAGAGGATACTATGAATAACAACGAAGAGGAGTGGAGATGAAGAAGAATATACGAGGAAGATGAATGTTTGGGGGCTAGGATTTTGTAAGTGTGAATGGATCAATTTGAGTGTTTTAGTCAAATTTTAGATACTAATTTGAGTTGAAATTATTGTGTGTCCACATCAGCATGCATCAAACTGCCAACTTGGCACTTAACTGTATACATCAGCGACGTTTTAACGTCTGGTAACTTTTGGACTAATAGAGATTCATGTTTCTGAGAGTGGGGGATACATTTAGTAATTTTAAAAAGTGGAGGACTTATTTGATGCGAGTTGGAAACTTCAGGGACTATTTTGGGCATTATCTTTTTATTGTGATCATAACAACAATTAGGTTTGTCTAACGGTTAATTTATTAATCTAGTCAAATAAGTGTCGAGGGTTTAAATTTTTGTCTTGTGTATGCAGTAAGCCATTAGCCAACAATAAAACTTTTAAATGAAATTCTGATCTACAACGAATTAATTATTGATCTGTCGCCTTGTCGGATTAAAGAATGCCGTGAGCAATAAAAAATAACAAGAATTACGTGTGATTTTAAGGCTAAATAATTTCAATATAGAAAAAATAATTAAGTAATACCTGAAAATGGAGCTTTTTGGTGTGTATACAGATGAGTGGACGTAGCAGAGAGTCAGAGAGTACAGTACAACACACAGGTAGCGTGCTGACTCAGCACGCAGCATGCGAGATGGACACATGGCGAAAATACAGGCAACACGCAGGTTGCGTGATTCCTGCGCGATTCCTACATGGCCTCCATCTATCCAACACGCAACCAACGTGATTCCCACGTGGCAACCATCTATCCAACACGCAAGCTGTGTGATACACACGTGGCATTCATCCATGCAACACGCAACTTGCGTGATTAACACGTGGCAAAGGTTGATTGGAGCGCTTTGCAACACAGAACTTGCGAGGTAAGTCCTTTGCCTATAAAAATCGGAGCCCGGTACCATTTTACTGCGTTACAAGAGGGAAGGTGAGTCCTCTGCGAGGTGTTTTTCTCTGTTGTGCCATGGAGGCTGATGCGGTATTTATAACCCACACTGCTAACTGGCAAGTGCACCGGGTCGTATCAAGTAATACCTTACGTGAGTAAGGGTCGATCCCACGAGGATTGATGGATCAAGCAACAATTCTTGAGTGATAAGCTTAGTTAGGCAAGCAGAAATTGGTTTTGAGATGTTCAAAAGGTTTAAGTTCGAATTCAGAATATCAAAAGTATAGACAATTAAATAAATTGGGAATAAAATATGGAGAAAACAGTTAAGGTTTCAGAGTTATCTAATTTCCGGATTAACTTTTATTACTAATTAATTTAATCATGCAAGATTTAATTTCATGGCAAACTATATGTGACTAGACCCTAATTCCTTAGACCTTCCTAGTCTCCTCTAAAATTTATTAATTGCCAATTTATTGGTCAATTAATTCCAATTAGAGGGTGATGATCAATCTCTAGTTTATATGTCAAAAGAATCATAATTATCCACAAATAAGGGGATTATATGTCACGTATCCCTTTAAATACAAACAATTAAAAATTCGGTATGATATGTTTTCAGACTGTTGTTCAAGTAAAGAGCTTTTCCAAGTTTTACGAGAACTCAATTAGAACATGGGTCATACTTCCGTTCCACCCAATGTTCATAGAATCAAGAACGAAAATAATTATTGAAATATAAATCAAGATAAAGAACGAAAACAATTATTGAAATATAAATCAAGACATGAATTAAATTAAAAAGATCAAACGAATCAATCCATGAAAATAGACAGAGCTCCTAACCTTAACAATGAAGGATTAGTTGCTCATGGTTCAGAGAAGAAAAATAAGGGTTCTGGTAACAATATGGTCCCCTGTCTAAATGTACCGAGTTTCTATTTATAATTAATCCTAATATATCTAAAATCTAATTATCTAAAACTAAAAATAATATCTTTTCCTAAAAGATAAGATTTGAATTTAAAATTGAATTAATTAACAGATCTTCAGTTGATGGGTGGGGACTACTTGATTTGTCCATTCTGCAGCTTCTAGTCTGTGTTTTCTGGGCTAGAAACTGGGTCGAAACAGCCCAGAAATTGCCCCCAGCATTTTCTGTATTTTTGCAAATCGCGCATGTGACGCGTCCGCGTCGTCCACGTGCTCGCATCATTTGTGCAGATTCCAGTCCATGCGTTCGCGTTAGGCATGCGATCGCGTCATGGCGATTTCTCCATTCCGTGCGGTCGCGTGAGCCATGCGTCCGCGTCGGTCTTCGCTGGTCATCTCTTTGGTTTCTTCTTTTTCTTTGCAGAAACTTCATCAAATCCCTCCGAATGCTACCTAAAATAAATAAAATTGCACAAAACTCAAAATAGCATCCATAGTGGCTAAAATATAATTAATTCTTAATTAAACTCAATAAATTAGATGCAAATTCACTAGGAAAAGATAGATAAGATGCTCACGCATCAAGGGCACTGCAATTATAGTGGTTTACCACAACGGTGAGGTTATACATAATACATATGAGGGCATGAGCTTTGCTTGTGAGAGTAATTACTCGTTTGTGGCTCCGTGCACGGTAACATACAGTACAGGCTCTATCAGAGCATAGAGAGTGATATGTTAAAGAGGGTGAGCAACATTCTCTATCGGAGTCCAGTTGTGGTATTTGGCGGCCTGGTACAGTTTGAGGTTCTGTCGATCATTGACGATACAAGTATTCAGCGGATGTTTCATATTTATCAGCAAACTCAGGTGCAACATCCAAGGATTGAGTTGTATGTTGAGTTTTGAGGGCAAAATTCTTATTTAGGTGGGTAGGATGTAAACTCTGTAAAATTAGCGAATAATTAGTCAATAAATTAAATTTTAATAAAGAAAATTAGAAATATGAATATTATATTAAATTAGGATAGAGCTCATTAAAACGAGAATTTTAACACTAATTTCAAAAAATTTAGTCCAAGATTGAGCCGAACAAGCCGAACCGATTAAATCGGACTTGAACCAGACCCGTGGGCCCAACCAATCCACTCATTTAAGTGAGCTTCAGCTCACTTCTCTCTCTTCTGCATGCAAAGAATGCACAATGCTCCAAGGAAGGGAAGAACATGAGGTAATTCACAAAACCCTTGGTTCCAATTTAATCCTCCGTAACTTTTCGCTCCGAACTCCGATCGCTGTACTGTTTGCGGCCACGCGTCCGTGGCGTCAAACTCTACAAAGCCCGGTACATTGTAAGGTAAGAAAGTCACATTTTCTTCCTTGATTTCCTCAGTTTCAGTTTTGAAAATTCATGTGTAAAGATGTTGAAAATTGTTAAATTTTGATGTTTAGGATCAAATTAACTTGGTGGACTTGCCGAGTCTTGTCCCAATTTTCCGTTGGTAAGGTGAGAATCCTAGAACTCTAGTTAATTTTATGTGTTGGGTATATTAGGTATTGAATTTGGGTGTGATATTTGTGAGTTAGGCTTATATATGTGTTTATTGAAGTTGATTGAGTACATTGGAGGCTTGGTAGATACTGGAAGGTTTTGCCTTGGAGATTTTGAACCTTGAGGGTTGCTTTTTGGTGCCTTGGTGGTGTTTCGGGATATACATGGAAATCAGTCAAGGTATGGTTTAGGTTTCACATATGTAATATATAATGTTCTGTGAAGACTTAGGCTAAATGACCATAAGATAGGATTTGAATGCATGTGTATGTCAAATTGTTTAGTGCCTTGAGAAAAATGGTGAATTAAGCTAATATTTGATTGTTGTTTGATCATGGATATGGAGAAAACAAATATTGAATGATGTGTTGATGAGGAATGGCAAGTTGATGGTAATAGTCTTGTATGGACAATGGATTGTAGATGATTATGTTGTTGTAGGTATGATGTTGATATGCTAGAACTGTTAAAAGAAAATGGGATTTGATGTATGGTGATTGAATGTGGAATGATGTTGTTATGATATTGATGAGTTGGAGCCGATTGTGTATGTTATAGGTTGATTTGAAAGGTCATTTGATGGAAAATTGAGTTTTTGAAGTTTTGTAAAAAAATTAGTTTTTGGCCAAACTTCGACGAGGCATAACTTAGGTTTCGAATCCCCAACTTGTTTCAAATTTGTTTTATATGAAAATTGGGTTCATGAAGTTTACGCCGTTTGAAGAACATAGGAAAAATGATTTAAAACAAAAAAGTTATGCACGTCGGAAGTTTGGGGTTAAAAAGTTGGAATTCTGCTGCTTTTCAAACTGATGAAAATTTTTGGAAAAACGTACGCTCACGCGTACGCGTTCCTCTGCTTGCGACGCGACCAACCCTTTTGGGTTGGGGTTCTCGCGTACGCGAGTAGGAAGTTTGCGTACGCGAGTAATGACTTTTTCACGCCCACACGTATGCGTGACCTGGGATTTGCGTACGCGACCAGTCGCTCGCGACGCGACCAACCCTTTTGGGTTGGGGTTCTCGCGTATGCGTGGCCCCTGTTTCAACAAAAAATGGATTTTTATGTTTTTAGTCAAATTTCAAGTTTCTAAACCTCTATTTTCACTCTTTTAGCCCCATATCATAGTAGTTACTCTAGCAGTAAGTTGAAGCTAGGAAATAGAGGTAACTTGGGGATGAAGTAAATGTTAAAAGTGATGAGTTATATGAGGAGAATGTGTGTGTATGACGGCTATATGATGCCATGGCTATGATGAATGATTATGTAATGAATATGAATGGTTATGAATATTGTGTGGCTTATGAATTTAATGTTATCTGAGATACGAGTTTTCCTGGGTACAGAACTGTGGCTTGCCACCACGTGTTCCAGGTTGATACTCGATACTCTGTTGACCCTACGTCGTAAGGGTGACCGGACACATATAAATTCCTAGGAATAGATATCCCCCCATTGAGTAAATTATATATGAGTGTATGAATGTATAAATGATATGAAAAAAAAAGCTATGTATAGACTCATGGGGATGCACGACGAGGGACAGTCCAAGGGTTTCAGACTTGTCGGGTTGGCTTGATAACCAACAGATGAGCCTCATCAGCCATAGGACAGACATACATCATATGCATTCTGTTTGTTTGTTTGCTGTGCATACTTGGGAGTGCCTAACGGAATATATATTATGTTAATTGTTATATTTGCTACTTGCACTATCTGCCTTCTACTTGTGCTTGAAATTGCTTGTTTGTCTGTCTTTGCTAAATCATTGGTGATGGAGGAGCGGAGAAAAAGTGGACAGGTTTGGTGTTAAAGTTAAGTTTAAGCTGAGTTTTTAGAATTCCTATACAGCTACCCATTTTTTATGGTTTCTGTTTAATAACTTAAGCTTTATAATCTGAGTGTAGGCATTCTGGGATTGCCTCTGGCATTCCCAGGACCTTATACCTTATATGCGTGGCACCTTTACCATGCTGAGAACCTCCGGTTCTCACCCCCTATACTGTGTTGTTGTTTTCAGATGCAGGTCGAGAGGCACCTCGCTAGGCATCTGGACTTCTGAAGCAAAGTGGTTCCTGGGTTCTTTTGTTGTTTGTTTATGTATATATGTACTTAGCTTTCTCTTCGAATAACTTGTTTATTTTGTTCCTCTTAGAGGTTTAAGGAGAGTTAAGGTTTTATCCTTGTGTTTTGGGTTGATGGGAGATTTATATATGTATATAAATATTCTCCAGCCAGCCTTGGCTTCGCAGGCTGAGTTAGAAGCTAGTTATTCTATATCATTGACTCTCTATTCTCTCTTTTTGTTTGCTTATACCTATGATCTTTAGGTTTCTTAGCACACAAGTAATCTCGTTTCCTGAGCGTTGCGTTTTTTATTTTGCGATTTTGTTTTACCTGTTTTCCAAGACTCCTCGTATATTACTCTCTTTCAGATACCATTATGTATATATTTTGTTTTAGAGGTCGTAATACCACACCACCTCTGTTTTACGGTTAAGCGTAAAGCTTTGTGTGGTAGGGTGTTACATGGAGTGACTTTCATGTCACCATGTGATTGCGTATTGTGCTAACCAGCATCTCGATTGGCAGGTGTATGTCGGTGATGTGTACAAGATGTCTCAAATTTGCAAGGTCTATAGAATTGAGTTTGTCCCAGTGGGCGACACGGCGACATGGCCTGATTACTAGGGACCGACAATGGTCGCGAATCCTGCACTGAGACGAAAGGTCATTCCAAATCAACTCGCTATTTGAATGAAATGGATTCACGAGAAATGCGTGGGCCACGGGTATGCCGTCTTTGTGGGAGGCAGGGTCATAGTGTAGTAGATGTCCTCAACGTGCTGGACCAAGTGGGGTTGGTGGCAGTGGTGGTTCATAGTGTTAATGTATTTCCAAGTTAATGTATTTTGAAGTTAATGTACCTCTAAGTTAATTGCAACTAATAGAAATTTCAAATATTGCAAGTTCGAATGATAATACTGAGTTCGACTCAACTAACGACGCATACAACAAATACGAAGAATAGATAATATTGAGTTCGACCCAACTAAAGAAGCATACAACAAATACAAATTACAAAAACCTGTTCCGGCGGGTGCCACTGTTTCGGCGAATCAAGCTTGCGGGGTAGAATATTCCTGTTAGCTTAGAGACAGGAAAACTAAAATACAAATTATAAATTATTAAAAAATACAAAATACACATTACAACTAAATTAATTAACATTACAACATAAAATAATTATATAAAATTCGAAACTTAATATTTATAATTTCCATAAAATCACAAAATTAACATAATCATTTTAAAAAATACATATTACATCTAAATAAAAATAACATTACATCATAAAATATTATTACTATAAAATTCGAAAATTAATATTATTAATTTCCATAAAATCACAAAATTAATATAATCATTTTATTTTTGCAATATCACAAAATATTATAATTATATTACATATTAATATTAACAAAAAATAACAAACTTATATAATCTGAATGTCCCAAATAGTTAATAATATGATCTTCCGAAGACGTATAATCACGTACCATGTTAAACGTATTAAAATCACTCTTAGCTTAAACCTAACTATAAACCCTTGCACTCAACCCTCTCCAAACTCCCTACCACCCAACCCTCACACACAGCAACCCTCACTCACTTACTCACAGAGCAACCTCACTCACAACTAAATTCTCACTCACCTTATATACACAGCCAACACCCCATGAACTCACCAACGCATTTAATCCCCTCCATTCCCGTTGCATGTTGTCTCTTGCATGGAGACACCTTGGGAAGCAGCAGCCAACACACAACATGCGTGCTGCTGGAGGCTACCACGTCGCTTGGAGCAGCTGCAACGCACGGTCAACACGTGGAATCACGTAGCCTGCGTATTGCTAGAGATCCTACCACGTGGAATCACACAGCGTGCGTGTTGCGGTGATGCTGCCACGTGTCCTAGTGGTTGCTGAGAATCTCTGCTAAAGTTGTCTCAGAAAGGAGTGCAGAATCTCTGTAAAGGTAACTCACAACTTGCATGTTAAACCATATGGCATGACATGTGGCGAAATTCTGCTAAGAATCTCTATTAAAACTGCTTCGATTTTCTGCGTAAAGTATCACGCAAGTTGTGTGTTGTCAGTGTGAATCTGACACTTTCACATTTTTGTAAAGCACCCCAAACATTAATATTTAACCAAAACACCCTTTATTTTTCTATATGTAAAATAATTTCTGTGATTTTGAATTTTTTTATGTCTTTTTCCTTTTTTTTTCTTGTTGTCTAATATGATTTATTTAATAAAAAACAAGAATAATATTTGTATTGTTTTTTGTATATATCTTTGTTATATTTTTTTTGTGATGTGCAAAATAAGTTTTTACCAACTAATTTTAATATTAAAAATAAAATATAAAAAAATACATAAAAATGCATATATCGTTTTTTTCAACACAGAATGATGGAATGGAAGACCTTTCTGGCTTGATAACTGGGAATGTAGGTAACTATGTAGCAGTGCCTTAAGAATCAAAAATAAAAATGATTAATGCAGTGACTGGTGTTGATGTACTTTACCACTTTAGCATCAAAGAAAGCATTCCCTTTGCAAAGGGGACCCCCACTTCTCCAAATTAAAGGTAGGAACTTAATATTTATATTTTATAGATAAATGATACGGCTATTCGTTTATATTGAAATGTTATTCGTTATTTTCGTTAATATTACAATATTTTAGTGTAATGTATTAATATGAAAAGTATTTAAGATAAGAAAAGACTGTACATAATAATTTTAAATGAGAAAAAAAAATCCACATTTATAAATTATACCAATTTGAATTCACATTAGTATATTACACAACTTCGTTTATTATATAAAAAATAATTAGCAAAATGGTACTTTTATCAATTATTTTTTACATACTAAATTGTTTAATTTTTTTTATTATCGTTATTATGGAAATTTTTTTTATCAATGTGTCACATTTGTTAACATTTATTATTACAATATTATTCTTTCAAAATTAATTATCCAAATGTCACATTTCGTATGATACTGTAGTCAATTATAATTAAAAGTAAAATAACAAATTAATTGTCACTTCAATAAAAAATGACATTTGAATAATTAATTTTAAAAAAATAACATCTTAATAATAAATTTTGAAAATTGTGATGCATTAATAAAAGAGTCCATTATTATTACTAGATGACAAGTAAAATTGATATTAAACGAAGCATTTCATCAGATAATTAAGAAAAAGAAGTTAACTTTATGTAAAAGAAAAATACTTATAAAATATAGAATTATTCTACCATAATTCATATGAATCTTCAGCGGCACATGTCACTTTCAATGAGTTTTCGTGGTGGCTTCATGGTAACAAAGTCCAAAATCACTCCCCCATCCCTCTTTTCAGCCCCCTTTTTTGCTTTATTCGACAGTCCCCTTCACCCTATATATATTCTCTTCTCTTTGGCTAACACAAAAAAATACTAAACTAATCAATATTAAATTTTGATTATCAATTTTTAAACTTTAAACACTTGCAGTTAAACGTAATTTCAGTATAGATTCCGTTAAGGAGACAATAGACTATTTGTACAATATATATAATGGGTTGTTGAGTTACAAAATAAACATTCTCATACTGTTTAAAATAATTATCCGAGTACTAGGAATAATAAACATCTTCCCAAAAGTTTAAACTGATTTTGGGGTTCACCAAGGATCAAACTCTTGACCTTTCGAATCTAGCGCTTTAATACCATGTCATGATACCACTCATCCCAAAAATTTTAGCTAATGAAAAAAAGTAACACTAATAGTTATCTCTAGTACTTCATAAACCTTTATTGTACACATTATATAAATATTCCATTGATTTCTCATACTTTCCCTTTCAGTATCTCATTTACACAGTTAGCCAAAAATTAAAGCATTATAATAGCCCCGTATATGGGTTGGGTGGATTAATGGATAAGATGTAAATCCATGGTATGAGCAAAAGGCTTCAATTAAGGGGCAAGTTGATGAAGTGTGTGTTTAGATTAGTATTTGTTAAATTAAAATTTAAATAAATTTAATTTTATAGAATTAATTTTAGATAGAATTACATTGAATAAAATATTATTTTTGTTCTCAATATTTAAGATAAGTGTTAAATTTGTTCATAAAATTTTAATCGTCCTATTTATATTCTTAACATTTTAAAATCGTATTAATATTATCCTACCTCAATTTTGTTAAAATCTTTTAACAGAACATAAACGTGGACATCAATATTATAATCTCTCTCTATCTGCCATTGTCCAAAAAAGCGATTCTAAGAGACGCTTCCGTTGCAGAGCTCCCCAAATCCAAGTTGAGCAACTCTCGCAAACACAAATTCTGAAAAGAGAATGATCATTTCTTAGATCTCAACTTTTTCGCTCTCGTTGCTTCTAATCCTCTAAAGAAGAAGTTCCACGTGGATGCTTTTGCTGACAACTCATTCTCCACCAAATCCTCCAATTCTAGTGTTAGGGTACTTCACTGTCTAAATTTTCAGATTTTGATTATAGTGAAGAGTGTTTCGAAGAGGAAGGCACAGGTCCATTTTGCTGTGGCTTCTAATTGCATCAACTAAAGCAATTTGATATGACTCAATTATTATACAATTCCAAATAATAAATATAAAAAATTGAGACTTCTAGATGTTTATTTATGTTAGTATGCTTCAGTTCCAAAATAAATAATTATTTCCTCCAAAACGATTTTTCAGCTTTATTTTCAAAAATACAATTTCTTTTTTGGAATTAACAGCAAGTTCGCCGTATCCCCTGGCGAACTCTATGATGAGTTCGGCACACTATATATACTGGTAGGACCATTTTGGTTTGTCGCTTTCTTCTTCTATTCTCTCCTCCAAATTTTTTCTGTTACTTTTTTCTGCCTTTTCGACATCCGTGAAGTTTAGTGTGGACGATTGTCGCAGTTCCAGGTTAGTAAATAATAGTCTATTTTTTTATGTTAACTTAGTTTATTGTTTACATGTTAGATAAAATTGTTAGGTATAAATCGTTTGTTAGTTAGAATAATAGATTTATTGTTTACATGTTAGTTAGTTAGATGTACTTTTTAGTGTTGTTATGTTAGGTATATTATTTTGTGTCACCGTTTTTTAGTATATTGGCTTTATATCAACATATTAAAGAATATAAGAAAGTATATTATTAGATAATTTAGTTAGAGGCATAACATTGCGTTGTAAATTAGAAGGTAATTACATGAGCAATAAAATTTAGAGTTGAGTTAGTTATAAATTAATTGCTTACATGACGACGTCAGTTAAATAGGATAAGCTTAAAATTAGTAGGTTTATAAGCCATTTTTCATTTAGTTTAATTTTTAAAAATCTAGTATGTGATTTTATTTTACTAGATTGTGTTTTGATGGAGCAGTAGTCATTGGGTTATGAGCATGAGATATATAGATTGGATCAGGCTGAGCAAATCGCTGGGAGGCCTGATCGAGTGGTATGATTTTTTAACCTTTTTTTTATTTTATTGTATTGAAGAAAAAGTGAACTTGCTATTGTATCTATTCACAATAACCTTTTTTATTAATTTTTTTTGTTTGGTAGGCGCCTCAGATATTGTGCACCAGACGAAACTTGATGACACAGCCGCCGGAGCAGATTAGGCCATATCTGAGACGAGCCGAATTTGAGTACGTCACATATATGGTCAAGTTCAAGCATGATTAGTCGCTTGCCTCAGCATTGATAGAGAGGTGGAGGTCTGAGTCCCATACATTTTATTTACCGTGCGGGTAGATGACTATCGCCCTGCAGGACGTGGCATATCAGTTAGGACTCAGGATTGATGGTGATCCTGTGAGTGAATGCATAGGTGAGTGGGAGCAGCACTACCAGGGACGGACCATTGAGAAGTTATGTGAGCAGATACTGGTGTTGTTCCTAGCCCAGAGGACAGACAGTCACAGACGAAGTGGACTGTCAAGCTCACTTGGTTCCACAACACGGTTTGTGAAGAGCTAGAGCAGGATGCCACAAAGGAGCGACTGATGAGGTATACGAGAGGATACATCATGCAGTTGATAGGCGATATCCTCTTCCTCGATGTATCTAACTCTCGGGTGCATATCAGGTGGCTTCCCCTGCTGGAGGACCTTAATGCATGTGGCCGGTTATCGTGGGGTTATACTATTGCATATGATTATCTGAATTTCGTCGTGCATCTGTGTTTTGTGAACATGTTGAGTGGACTCCATATGCTGACCCGCAGCTGGTTGGGTTTGTTCCACTGGCGATAGCAGAGGCGGATGCCTCGGCGGCGGTTGTTTGTCCACTGCTGAGCTTCGCTATCGTCGAGTGGCATCAGGTGGACCGCGTAGTACGTCAGTTCGGTGGCTTGCAGCACATTCCCACTAGGCCACTGAACATTGACGACATGCACAGGCTGGATGGAAGATTCGGTCACGACGAGTGGTTCCCGCATCTGCTTGGTGGCTGGCATGAGATATGGGATGCTCGGGCCGACCATCGTCTGCCGATATATCATCATATAAACCTGCGTCTGTCCCTCCCGTATATGACATGGTACCTACAGTGGGCGCACACAGAGTTATTCGGTCTAGGTGACCAGCACTTAGTGCCTGCTGGGGTGGTGCCAAAGGACTTGCCCATACATCATCCACTTGCTCCAGACCTGCATCAGCCATAGAACGGTCACCTGTCAGAGCTCAGGCCAGCTGCCGGAGGAGGGAGAGGTACAGGACAGGGGCAAGGTAGGGGGAGAGGCAGACACGGCAGAGGTTGTGGGAGGCGAGGTTCCCCGCCAGAGAGACCCTGTCAGCCCGCCATCTCACCGTGCCGACGATACAGGCCAGACGGTTGGATCATTGCATCGAGATTCAACCTAGTGAAATGATCCGGCCGGTCATATGGTTGAGAAATGGCAGGCTGTGTCAGAGCAATCTGTGTGTCACCGTAGTAGTTCATCTCCTCTTCTTCGTCACCATCATCAGGGATTTCGGGTGGTTCTTTATCAGCATCGTCTCCATCATCGGGGTTGACTTCATACTGCTCCATCATCGGATCTCTGATAGCAGAACCGTCATGACTTTCAAGAGCGTCATCCATTAAGTCAATGTTACGAACTTCAACATTAGACCCCTCCTGACTACCCTCAGGTGGCATATTTAGATCCACCATCGTCCTTCTGATAGTTCGTCTAACAAAGCCACTCATCGGACTATCATCGACAGTATCTGGAGATGATCCTCGGCCACCAAAATCAACAAGAAATACGTATAATTCCAACAGGTGAATATTGATCCATCGGTTGTGCCACGACCTTATAAGCCGTATGTCCTCGTTGTCGCGCAACTGGTACCTAATTCAAAACAATAGAAATATTGCTCAAAACAATAGAAATATACTAGTAACAGAGACAAAGACAACAAAACTATAATATACATTTTATAAAACAAATTGCCATCTTACTCGGTGGGATATCTGTAGTAAATTTTTTTCATCCTTTTAGATTCCTACTGTCCGAGGGCATGCAATATCAAATTCTTCAAAGCTGTTAAACTATTGACTTCCGGTATCATATACGTAATTATCGGCTGGCCCGATTGATGCGTGAACATCTTGTCTATATTTTCCTAGTGAATTTGCATCTAATTTGTTGAGTTTAATTAAGAATTAATTATATTTAAGCCACTATGGATGCTATTTTGAGTTTTGTGCAATACTATTTATTTTAGGTAGCATTCGGCGGAATTTGATGAAATTTCTGCAGCACAAGAAACAAAGGAGATGGCTGCGAGGAGCGACGCACACGCGTGCCTGACTCGTACGCGTGATCTAGAAGTATCCAGCGTGATTTGAAGATTTGCTCAGCGATGCGTCCGCGTGGCTTGCGAAGAAGACCAGCGACGCGTACGCGTGACGGACGCGATCTGCAGAATTTACAGAAATCACTGGCATGGATTTTGGGTCGCATTTTGACTCAGTTTTCAGCCCAGAAAACACAGATTAGAAGCTGCAGAATGGACAAATCAAGTGGTCCCCACCCATCAGCGGAAGACTTGTTAATTAATTCGAATTTAAATTCAAATCTGATTTTTAGGAAAAGATATTATTTTTAGATAATTAGATAATAATTTATGAGGATTAGTTATAAATAAGAACTCTGTACATTTAGACACATACCCAATTGTTACCAGAACCCTTATTTTTTCTTCTCTGAACCATGAGCAACTAATCCTCCATTGTTAAGGTTAGGAGCTCTGTCTATTTTCATGGATTGATTCGTTTGATCTTTTTAATTTAATTCATGTCTTGATTTATATTTCAATAATATTTTCATTCTTTATTTTATGAATATGGGTGGAATGGAAGTATGACCCATGTTCTAATTGAATTCTTGTAAAACTTGGAAAAGCTCTTTACTTGAATAACAGCTTGAAAACATATTATACTAAATTTCTAATTGTTTGTATTTAACAGGATACGTGACATATAATCCCCTTATTTTTGGATAATTAGGATTCTTTTGGCATATAAACTAGAAATTGATCATCACCCTCTAATTGGAATTAATTGACCAAGGAATTGGCAATTAATGAATTTTAGAGGAGATTAGGAAGGTTTAAGAAATTAGGGTCTAGTCACATATAGTTTGCCATGAAATTAAATCTTGCATGATTAAATTAATTAGTAATAAAAGTTAATCCGGAAAATAGATAACTCTGAAACCTTAACTGGTTTCTCAATACTTTATTCTCAACTTATTTATCTGCATGTCTTTAATATTCCAAATTTGCTGTTTAATGCTCTATGAATATCTCAAAACCATTTTCTACTTGCCTAACTAAGTTAATCCTATCAAACACTATTGTTCCTTGATCCATCAATCCTCGTGGGATCGACCCTTACTCACGTAAGGTATTACTTGGTACGACCCGGTGTACTTGCCGGTTAGTAGTGTCAGTTGTAAAAAGACCGCACCAAGTTTTTGGCGCCGTTGCTGGGAATTGACTGTGATTAACAACTATTAGTCATTTGATTGCTTAGATTGGGCGTTTTGTTTTTAATTTTATTAAAATCTATTTAAAAAAATATATAAAAAATATTTCAAAAAATAATTTTTTTAAATAAATAAATAGCACCAATATTTTTCTTAATTTCTGAAATTAAGTTTGGTGTTGTTGTTTTATTATTTAATATCTTTATTTTATTATTTTACACAGATCACCTCACTGGAAATTTTCTACACTCTGACGTAGAGATTCCCATTCTTTCTTGTTTTCTATTTGTTTATGTGCAGGAACAGAGACAAAAAACATCTCTTAGACTTTGATCCTGAACCTGAAAGGACTTTCAGGCGGTGTTTACAACAAGCAAGACTTTACAAGCCTGCAGAATCCACTATGGATCCGACTAATACTGAGAATGCCAATGCAGCAAATCCGAATGGGAATGAACAACAAAGGAGAGTACTGGGTTCTTTCTCCGCTCCTACAGCGGATCTGTATGGAAAGAGCATTGTGGTGCCTCCCATTGCTGCGAACAACTTTGAGTTGAAGCCTCAACTGGTCACTCTGGTGCAACAAAATTGCCAGTATCATGGTCTTTCCCACGAAGACCCAAATCAGTTTATTATAGTTTTCTGCAAATTTGTGATACTATGAAGACAAATGGAGTAAATCCAGATGTGTACAAACTCATGCTCTTCCCGTTTGCTCTGAGGGATGGAGCAAAGCTATGGCTAGATTCCCAAACCAAGTAGAGTTTGGATACTTGGAACAAGGTGGTCACTGAGTTTCTCACAAAATTTTTCACACCAAAGAAGCTGACTAAGCTTAGGGTGGAGGTTCAAACCTTCAGACAGAAGGATGGTGAAACTCTGTATGAAGCTTGGGAGAGATACAAGCTACTAACTAGGCAATGCCCTCTTGACATGTTCTCCAAATGGGCTCAAATAGACATCTTTTATGAAGGCTTGGGTGAAATATCCAAAATGTGCTTAGACAATTCTGCAGGAGGTTCATTGCACAAGAAGAAGACCCGGAGGAGACCATTGAGCTGATTGAATTGGTTGGCAAGCAACCAATATTTATACTCCTCTAACAAGAATCATGTGAATTCTGAAACCCCTCAGAAGAGAGGCGTGTTGGAAGTAGATGCTGTTAATGCTCTTTTTGCTCAGAACAAGCTGATGTCTCAGCAAATAAATCTACTTACTCAACAGATGGGTGGCATGTAAGTCTCAACTATCAACACCTAAAATCCACCACAGAAAGTCTCCTATGACATGGCAGGTAATTTTGTGCAAAATAATAATTATGATTATGCTCAACCTTCTTTTGAACAGGTGAATTACATGGGGAGTGGTCCTAGGAATCCCAACAATGATCCATATTCTAAGACATACAACCAGGGATGGAGGAATCACCCAAATTTTGGATGGAGGGATCAATCTCAGAGACCTCAGAACTTCAACAATAATTTTCAGGGCGGTTTTCAACAGAACAATGATCTGGAAGCAATATTGACAGGTTTTAGACAGGAAACAAGAGCATCCATCAAGAACCTGGAGATTCAAATGGGTCAAATAGCCACCAGAGTTAATAAAATTGATCAGAGGACCACTAATAGCCTTTCTTGTAACACAATTCCAAATCCAAGAGAGGAATGCAAGGCTATATCCGTGATAAGTGGACAAGTGGCAAGTACGGAAGCACAAGTTATGTAGGAAACCAGAGCCTGCATTAGAAATTTAGAGGTGCTAGTGGGTCAACTGAGCAAGAAAATACTTGAGAGGTCTGCAAGTACATTTCAAGGTGATACAGTGGTGAACCTAGGAGAAGATTGCAAGGTTATTCAATTGAGAAGTGGTAAATTAGCTGGCTCTGAGACCAAGGCCAATAAAGAGTTAATTGAAAAGGAAGCTCCAAAGGAGAATAAGGGAGAATTGGAGCACGCCCCTCCAAAGCGTGTGGACAACCCATTCCCAGATTCTCTTGACACTTACCCTACTTTGCCAAAGGCTCCTGAGTACAAGCCTAAAATGCCATATCCTTAGAGACTTCAAAAGGAGACCAAGGACAAGCAGTTCTCAAAGTTCTTGGAAATCTTCAGAAAGTTACGAATCAATATTCCTTTTGCTGAGGTTTTGGAGCAAATGCCTATCTATGTCAAGTTCATGAAGGAGCTGTTGTCAAAGAAAAAGTATTTAAAGGGAGATGAGACAGTAGTCCTGACTAAGGAATGTAGTGCTGTCATTCAGAATAACTTGTCAAGGAAGATACCAGATCCAGGGAGCTTTCAAATTCCATGCACCATTGGGAGCACTACCTTTGAGAAAGCACTTTGTGATCTGGGGGCAAGCATAAATCTAATGCCCTTATCTGTGATGAAGAACCTGCAAATCCAAGAGGCACAACCCACAAAGATAGCATTGTAGATGGCAGATAAATCTATGAAGCCTGTATATGGATTAGTGGAGAATATCCTGGTCAAAGTGGATAAATTCTTCCTCCTAGCAGACTTTGTGATTCTTGATACAGGAGAGGATGAGAATACCTTTATAATTCTAGGAAGACCATTCCTAGCCACTGGAAGAGCTCTGATTGATGTAGAAGTGGGTGAATTAGTGCTTAGAGTGCATAATGAGCAACTGGTCTTTCATGTCTTCAAAGATATACATCCAACAGGTGAAGAAGAGATGTGCATGCAGGATGAGGTTATTGATCCAAATCTTCAAAAACCCCCTGATGATACATAGCAGAATCTGCAGTTCAAACCTTCCTTGGTAACAATCAATAAAATTCCTCCTGACATCAAACCTAAGTTTGGGGTTGGGAATGCATCATCTACCAAGGAGGAGGTTCCCAAAAAGAAGAAAGTACCTAGAGAATGGAGAAACAAAAAGATCCGCACTGAAGGTTTCTCCCCAGGAATAAAGGCGGTGTTGACTAGCAATCCAGCATGGGTTTATACAGTAATCAGAATCCTCTCTCTGGAACATATTGAGCTATGTTATGGAGACACAGGAAAGAAGTTCAAAGTAAGGTGTGAAGAGCTGAGCCCCTATGATCCTCCTCCTTAGAGGAGCTGACCATCAAGCTAGTGACGATAGAGAAGCGCTTGTCGGAAGACAACCCGATAATTTCGTATCCTTAGCTATTTTTATTTTTTGTAGTAGTAGTTTTCTCATTTATTTTATTGAGTTCTTACTAATTTTCTTATCATACAGCTATGTTATTCCAGGAACCGAACATCTCAAGCTCTATAAATATTTCAAAAAAAAAAGAGAGAGCGCATACGATGCGCAAGCGTCACTGACGCGAACGTGTCGATCATGTGTGAGTGAAAAATAAAATTTGATAGAGAGTTGAGTGGGAATGGCGCCGAAACCAAGCCTTTAGCACAAACAACCCACGCGTGCGCGTCGTTTGTGATTATCGCCATCCACACGTGCGCGTCACTGACGCATACGCGTGACCTGCAAAATCGACGTAAAAGAGTGTTTGGGCAGAGAGTTGTACTGGCTTGGGGCAAGAAGTGTGTTAAAAGCACAAATTTGGCCATGCGATCACGTGCCTGACGCTAACGCGTTATTAAGAAAATGCGCGACCCATGCGTACGCGTACGCGTTGCTTGCGCCGCCCAGTTTTCTTTCTCTCTCTCTCTCCCAATCCTAAATTCTCTCTTATTCTTTTATCCTTTTATTTTTCTCTCCTCATAATCTTCGTCTCTTCTATTTTCAGTTCTTCTTTGCTTGAGGACAAGCAAACCTTTAAGTTTGGTGTTGTTGGACGCTGCGCTTACTGGTTTTCTGGCACAAAAGGGAGGCGAATCATCTTCATTGAGGAGCACAACCTGAAGAATAGAGCGACCGCTAGGATAACTAAGGTGGTTGAGTTCCTTTCATTTTTATTCCTCCCCTTTTTTTCTATGTTATGTTTCGGCTTTCTGCTATTTTGCTTTGATTGTTGCATGATCCTTTATTAGTTAGAATCTTAGGACTAGTTTAGTTTTCTTTTAATTGCTTTAATGCTGAAAAGATGTTTCATGTACCACTCACTGAACTTGAATCTAAAAAGAAAAAAAAAGAAATGATATATTGCATGAGAAATTGAGTTAATTTTAAATATTCTTATTTACTTAAATGTGGTGGTATTAATTGTAAGTTTGAATGCATGATATGAATAGTGCATATTTGAATTTGAATCAAGGGATGTTGATGTATAAGGAACAGGAATTTAGAGAATTATTATGACTTCTCTAAAATAAATAAAAATTTAATCCTTGAAGTAAAAGAAACAGCAAAAGAAAAAAAATAATAAACAAATAAATAATAAATAAAAGCAAGGTCCAAGGCTCTGAACATCAATGACTAGGAAGGTCAGACATGATTAAAAGCTCAAAGAGTTATTTACCTAGTCACATGCTTGTAGTGTGATTATGTCAAGTAATCCTTGAGACAGAACACTTAGAGTTGAGACCAAGTGCGTTTAACAGAGTATGCCAAAGGCTTTGAGCACCACTGTCTGGGAGTAACTGAAAGAAAAATCAGAACTCAAAGAGAGTTCTCCAGTTAAGTGCTTGTGGTGTTTCTGTATCAAGTAACTCTTGAGACAAAACATTTAAAGTCACGGCTAGGCTCAAGGTGCAAAGCACCAAAGAAAAATAAATTAACGCAAATTTTGTTGTGTTCAAGGATTAAACTGAAATATAAAAGATCAGAGAATTCATAATATTATCTGGATTCTAATTCCGAATGACATTAACATTCTTCTTATTCAAAGGAGAGTGAGATGCCAAACCTATTCAGGAGTACAGTTATAAACCCCACTATAAAAAGAGACACGAGCTTAATCGAACTCTCATTCTCATGCAAATTCACATCCTAAGTTTATATTAGTTTTGGTTGCTTGAGGACAAGCAACAGTTTAAGTTTGGTGTTGTGATGCGTGAGCATCTTGTCTATCTTTTCCTAGTGAATTTGCATCTAATTTGTTGAGTTTAATTAAGAATTAATTATATTTAAGCCACTATGGATGCTATTTTGAGTTTTGTGCAATACTATTTATTTTAGGTAGCATTCGGCGAAATTTGATGGAGTTTCTGCAGCACAAGAAACAAAGGAGATGGCTACGATGAGCGACGCGCACACGTGCCTGACGCGTACGCGTGATTTGAAGATTTGCTCAGTGACGCGTCCGCGTGTCCGACGCGTCCGCATGGCTTGCGAAGAAGACCAGCGACGCGTACGCGTGACGGGCGCAATCTGCAGAATTTACAGAAATCGCTAGCATGGATTTTGGGCCGCGTTTTGACTCAGTTTTCAGCCCAGAAAACACAGATTAAAAGCTACATAATGGACAAATCAAGTGGTAGATTTTCTAGTACTGCAGTCATGTGTGATGTCGTAGTTTTGATATGCGTACTTCAAAATGTAAGGTGGTGTAGATATTTTTATTAAGGCTCTCGAGAACTACGCATGTTGTGTATGTTTCAGAGTCTTCCAGACACCACAGTGGGGTGGGTCCGTTTCATAATTTCAGAATTACTAGGAGTTCCTCAGCTACTTATGGTGGCTTTGTTGCTGAATGAGAATGAGGACAACAATGTTGTACTAATAACAGATAACGAACATTCATTGTTTGATAATATCATGTTGAGGCGTAGGTTATTCTTTAGTTTTTCGAACTACCCACCACTACCGTCATGTTACTTAGTTTATTTTTTGCTCAATAGTAGATGGAGGCTTATTTGTTATAATTTTTTTAATGGGAGTACGTAAAGAATACATAGTACATAAAATATAATAACTCAACAGATATTTTTATGGAGATTTTTCATTCTCTTCTATCACGAGAATAATTTATTTTTCTCCTTTTTTTAATCATTTCTGATTCAGCAAATCATCAACATCACAACTTAAACAATAAAAGTCTTTCCAATAAACAGATGATTTCTTGAATCTTTTCGATTTTCTAATAATGCAATCATGTATGATGTCGTAATTTTAAGATGCACATACTTCAAAATGCAAGGTATAGATATGTTCGTTAAGACTCCCGTGAACTACAAACGTCATGAGTTTTTCCCAAACACCACGGTGGGGTGGGTGGGTCTGTTTGATAATTCCAGAATTATGAGGAGTTCCACAGCCGCTTATGGTTGCCTTGTTGCTAAATGAGAATGAGGACAACTTTGTACTAATACCAGATGACGAGCATCTATTGTTTGATGATGCCATGTCGAGGTGTAAGTTATTGTTTTCTAAACCACGCACTATCACCACCATGTTATTTAGATTATTTTTTTATCAATAGTAGATGTAAGCTTATTTGTTATAATTTTTTTGGTGGGAGTACATAAATAGTACATAATATATAAAATGTAATAACTTAACAACATAATTTTAAAGGAATTTTTCATTCTTTTGATCCATAAGAATAATTTAATTTTCTCTTTTTCTTTCTCCTATTCAAAATAACTGAGACTTTGGAATGTCTGTGAATGTTGTGTTGGACTCGAGGATGATAAATTTGGAGACATAGGGTTAAAGCTTGTGCCATCTTATATCAAGCATGTCTAATTCATTGCTGAATATGATAGCATCAAAGACGCGGCGAGGGTGGGTTCGAAGGGACCAACCATGGAGATGGCAGAGAAGATCCATAGTTACATTTTCAATATAGTAGTGAGATATGGGTGTGAAGGGTTTGGGAATTGTCTCATAAGGGTATGAAGAAATAAGAAATGTTTCTACCATGGAATATAATTCCTAACACACATAATGACACTAATAATGCTAGCAACACACAATGATGGATCCTTTTTACTTTGTATCTGGAACCAGAACTCAATCGATTTTTGTATGTTCACCTGCAAAATCATGTCAACAGCATTCATCAACAATTAACACTTCTTTCTATATGAAAAATAAAACTGGGTTACAGTAGAAAATCTACATAACAAATCATTATAATAAAAACTAAAATAATTAATAATAAATATAGGCTTATTTGTTATTATTTTTTTAGTGAGAGTACATAAGACTATATAATATATAAAGTGTAATAATTTAACAGATAATTTTAAAAGAATTTTTCATTCAACAATAAAAATAATTTATTTTTCTCTTTCTTTTAATCTCTTTTAGTTTATCAAATCATCAATATTATAGTTTAAACAGTTTAAAATATAATTTTTTTTTACAAAATATAAATTAAATCAATTAAAAATTAAAAAACTAAATTAAATTAGAATCATATTCCAAAGATCACTTTAAATATTAACTCATATTTTTCATATTTCAAACGCCAAACCAAACATAAGTCTTTGCCTACTCACGCCAGTTTGTTGATATCTGTTACTTATTAATAATTAATTAATTAATTAATTATTAATTAAGTGGATATTTAAATTTAAAATTAAAATTTTTACTAATAATAATTTTAATATATTTTTTAAAAATACATCTTACTTAAATCCTATAATATAACATAGATATTGGTTCCATTAATTAATCCGTCAACAATTTTATTATGTTATATACTTAATTTTTTTTATAAATTAAGTTTAATTAAATTAAATAATAAAATTTAAAATAATAGTGATTATAATTAATTTTTTATTATATTAAACTAATCTAATTTAAAAAATGTGAATGTATAATATTATTCTTATTAAATAGCTTCACTAGTGTTAGTTGTAAAGACACACATATCTACCTAAAGTTATGCCTTACTCATTCCTTTATTTGGCAAAACCGGCATAATATAAAATTATAAATCCTACTACCTGTAAAACATAAAGGAAAACACAATAGACTAGAGCGTAAGAGCGATGCACTATTTCTTTTTCTTAAATGGGAGTGTAAAATTAAAAGGATAACAATCCATATATGGAATATTAATTTTTTACTTAACTATTCGGAGTTCTGATTACTTAACAATTTAGCTTAGTTAATTCATTCAAGAGATAAAATACTATAGAGCAAACAATAATAGTAATTAATAATTAAAGAGTATATCAAATTTTGGACCATGCTACCATCTTAGCCAAATCTTGACCACAAATATCAATATATTAATTCTCATGTTTATCATAGTTTGGTAAAATTTTTAATTTAAAAAATAACTTATAAAAATTAATTTTTTAGAAGTTATAATATCTATATTTGATAAATTAATTTAAAAATATTTTTTAATAAATACAAATAANAGAGGGAAGGGAGCAATGACCCCTCAAAATTAATAATTTATATGTATAAGTCTCTAATTTTTTAGTTTGGTCCCCTTTTAATTTTTAATTTTTCTCTCTTCTTAACTTATATTTTTTATGTTGGTTCCTCTCAAAAAAGTTTCTAACTCCGCCCCAGTTATTCGATATATAAAATTATATTAGATTTTTTAATTTTGATAAATACAAACTAATTTTAAAAAAAAAAAACTCTCCTTTAGATACTTTAAAAATGTCATAATTTTTAAAAAATGCAAATACAAGTACATGAATTCTTTAATTTACCAAATACAAAACAAAATGCATAAGCATCTATTCCAAAAATCTTACCAAATCAAACTTAAATCTCATAATTTACATTTCCGGGTTCAAGTCTCAATGGTAACTACCCACACTTTAGGGATGTTCTAACCGCGAGTGTTGAACAAGTGGTTATGGTACTATCCCACACATACCACCTAGCTATGACATAATTTATTACCAACAACTTTAATTAATTAGAAATTAAATCCTTATTCCATTCACGTAATTTGTGACTAAGAATTAATGCAGCAGGCAGTTATAGAAATGAAAATTGTTAAAAAGTTTAATTAGAACTAGAAATATACATTGTTGTTACATTAACCTAGCATGATCTAATTAATTAACATTGTTACCCTAAGGTGGAGTTTGTGTTTCTCTCAAGCAACCTCCAGGAAGAAGGAACTTAAAGTTATGAGCATTCTGAATCAAGTAAGCAGGAAGATGAACTGCAGAAGCAGAAGGGGGAATGGACCCCATCTTCTTGATGATGTCCTTGAAGGTGTACTCTTCAGGAAGCATGTCAAAGAGATCATCACCCCTGCAAATTATGTCCTGAATTCTTGAATGGCTAAGGAACGATTTGTACCTCACGCGATCTGCGTGGCTATATGCAGTCATCTTGAACACAAATTCCCACATTTTCCGGAAGCAGAAGCTACAATGCCACCCTGCATCTGCCAACATAAGGTCAGTCTGTCGCGAGTGCCGGTACTGAGTGTGCTGCGAGTACACATGTGCCGTCGCTCGCCAGCTGCTGTAGTCCACCGGGAACTCGTACGAGTACATGTAGTGCTTAAGCTCAAGGTGCATCAATGGAGGGATTCCATCACACCATTGCAAAAGCTTCAGTGTCTGTGGGCTTGGAATCTCGTCTGTATCAGCCATTATAAGGATGTCTCCGTTGGATATCCCTGCTCGCCGGATCAGCGAATTCATGGCCGCGCGTTGTCTTCCCTCCAGTAGAAAAGGGTCCTCATATGATCCTTGCACTGCAAGTTTTCCCGGGAAGGTGCCGTGGACAGTCTTTTCTTTGGCGAAGGCGAATCTTTCTCTGTTTAATTCAAAGTAATGAGGCTTTGGAATGCCTGTGAATGTGGTGTTGGACTCGAGGATGATGAATTTGGAGACATAGGGTTGAAGCTCGTGCCATCTTATATCAAGCATGTCTAATTCATTGCTGAATATGATAGCATCGAAGAAGCGGCGAGGGTGGGATCGAAGGGACCAACCGTGGAGATGGCAGAGGTGATCCATGGTTACATTTTCAGCATAGTAGTGAGGTATGCGTGTGAAGGGTTTAGGAGGATTGTCCCATAAGGGTCTGAAGAAATAAGAAATCTTTCTACCATGGAATACAATCCCTAATACACATAATGACACCAATAATGCTAGCAACACACAATAATGGACCCTCTTCACTTTGTATTTAGAACCAGAACTCAATCGATTTTTATTTGCCATTGGATTTGTATGTTCACCTGCAAAATAATGTCAACAGCATTCATCAACAACTAATTAATGAAAAATAAAACTGAGTTACAGGAGATAATCTACATAACAAATCATTATAATAGAAACCAAAATAATTAATGAAAAATCGTCCATTTCTATTCTTGTGTACCTAAAATTGGAACAACCTAATGGAGATATATAACAACTATTAAACTACTCAGAATACATTAATTCAGATTTTATCAACAACATCAACAAAATCAATTGTTCCCCTAATAAAGAGGAAAAAGAATGAAAACTTACCGACCTATTTAGAAAGAACGAATTTTTTTTCCAGATTCGGGAAGCAAGGTTGAAGTGGGAGAGATGGAACAGAAAGGACCAAAAAGGAGAATGAAAGAGAGTTGAGGGAACCTCCAAGGAATCTCAACAATGGATTCTGTCCCCTCACAGAAACGAACGGATTCACAATAATAAAAAAAATATTGATAGATATGGCTTTTCGAACTTTGAAAGAGGTAGAAGAAAGAAGAAGAAGAAGAGGAACACCGTGAGGGTGAGAGACAAGGTAGCTCTCTTTCTTTCTCTTTCTCTTTCTCTTTCTCTCTCTGTATCTAGTTAAGTAAAGCATGTTGTTAGCGAGGTTAATGTTACGTTGACAAGTGACAACAACATAATAAGCATGTTAAGCATTCTTAACTACTATGCACTTTCTGAATATGCACCACATGAAGGTGATGACGTGTCACAACGCTAAACGTGGCTTCGGCGGTGAAGCTGCCAGACCCTGCGCCTTCTCCGTCGCGTTCACAATTCATTAATCACTATTTTCTTTGGATCCCTCAACTTCATCTACACTTCATTAAATTACTACTATCTACTATTATCTAAACTAATTAAATTACCATGAAAGTAATAAAGTAATCATAACCATGCATTTTGTATTCAAATAAAATAGGTAAATTACCTTTTGTACGAAGACCAATCCTGCTGCAAAGTGCAAACTATCAATGCCTGTCTCACTTAATTAAGAAACCTTTTCAACTTCTTCGTATTTCTTCTCTATTCTTTAAGAATTACTTATTTTTCTTTGTTGGTGTTTCCTATATATAGAGGGAGTATGCTGTTTATCTTATCTTATTTTAAATTAAATTAAATCATATATATCTGAATTGGGAAATAGATTTAGCTAATCTTATCTTGTTTTAAAATTTAATAAATTTGAAATTCATGGTGGAATAACTAAGTATTTTCAATTATATTATTATTATTATTATTCTAGTATTGACAAATAATACAAGAATATATTTGAATTAAAATAATTATTACTTTTTATCAAATTAAATTATATTAAATTAGTTATACTACATTTATTGCATCTTGTATTTCCTTCTTCACTTCTTGACTTCTTTATAGTCCACGCCAATTCAATGTGCAGTAAACTCCATCTTTATTTATTTTAATCATCTTTCCAGTATTAATATATAATATGAAAAATAATTAAGTGTCTTGTTTATTTTTCTTAATATTTAAATATATTATTTTTTAAATATTAAAAAGATAAAAAATTCAAAAAACAATTATTTATAAATTAAAAAAATAATTAAAAAGATGAATTAGAATTCTAAATACTCAACTTCTAATGATTAATCTATCATATTCCTTAGGGTAAACTATAATCAATTCAAATCAACAACTAATAATTAATAAGATCTAAAACAAAATGTGACGGTGCCAACAATTTTTTTTTGTTGAACTGGCATTAGTAGATTTTTTTTAAGGCAAAAGAAACACAAAAAAAAATTAAAATAAAATAGGCATATCTAATGTGAACGCGAATCGAATTGGACTGATTATGGTCAAAATCTCAATTCGATTTGCACTAAAATCATTGGATATAATATCCACAGGTTTTAAGGGTAGATCCGATCCGATCTATATATTTGCGAATCGGTTCGTGTATCGGATATATCTGCAAAATATAAAAAAAAATTTAAAAGCTTATTTTTATTTAAAAAACTTAATAAAGTCCTTTTTTTCTATTTTTTTTAAACATGTTTACTCTTAAAATAATATTAAACATACTTTTTTAAAATAATAAAAATAAAATAATACAAAATATATGATAATTATTAGTTAAAATAAAACATAAAAAATTACTTATTTATTTATTTATTTTTGCGAATCCATGGATATATGGATCGAATATGCGGATACATACAAAAATTTCGCAATCCAATTCTATTAGTGTGCGAATCGGATCTATATCCATAATTTTCGCATTGGATTCGAATAAACACAGCAGATATATGGATCAGATTGGATCCATGAACAGTTGAACACCCCTAGACATATCCTTTGCTAAAAACTCAACCAAATCCTACTGGGCAACAACCACTTCATATAAGAAATATTGCAACGCACGGCAGTTTTCGCCATGTAATCTACTGCTGCATTCGCAGTCAGTTGGATTAGAGTCAAATCCACAGTCCAGGATCTGTTACATAGTTTTTGGATCTTGACGGTGAGATCAAGATAAATTCCCGAAGAGCTTTGAACAATAGCATGATACGCATCGATGTAATCCGTCTGACAAATGACCTCTTTAAATCCATAATTTCAAGTCGAACAGAGATCACACAATATGGCAAAAAGCTCACTTCTAACAATATTGACCTCAAGAAAAAATACCGGAACAATCCTTAATCCATTTACGTAAGTGATCTTTATGAATGCACTCAAAATCAGCCACATGCCGAAAAATCAAAACACTAGCATCACAATTCAATTTAATCATTGAATTAAGAGGAGAAATTAAAGAAAAGGAAGGAGAATTCGAGTTTGCATTCCCATAAAAACAGACATGGCACCAAATTCCTTAGCTACATCTTTAATTAGAAAAATTATCTTAAAAGTATTCCAGGCATCATCATCCTTAAAAACATCATTGTTGCGATCATGCTAAATCCACCAAATTGCCGCGGAAAATAAGCAATTGCTAGCATAAAGGTTAAAATTGGCCCAACTATGAAAATTTCTGCCAATGCCATCTATGTTTCGTCCAATTCCCAAGGCATGCCAAATAGCTTGGACTTTAATGCAATCTCTGAAGCAATGTAAGACATCTTCTTCCACCAGGTTGCACCAAGGGAAGATTGGAAAGACAGCTAAGCCTCTACAGCAACGGAGTCGACTGGATGGCACGACATTTTAAATCTCGAGCCACAAGACAAAACTAGTCGAATAGAAGTTAGTCTGATTTTAAAGTCATTATCAATAGGAGTGAACAATACTCTCTAATTCCAGTGATCGTGGGACACACATCCTTCACCCTCAAATTGTGTTCGTAATATGAACAAAAAGAACAAAAGCAATAAGATAACCATCCGGGTGCCACTTTCCAAACCAAAAGGATTGAGAAAGGCTATCGGTGTTTCAAGCAAACCTCTCTTGTATCTTGATCTTAGTTTTCATGATGTCACGCTAAATACCCAAGACACTAATAAAATTCCTGCTCTCCATAAGAACATCCTGACCATATTTAGCCTTCAAGACTCGAACCCAGAGTTTATTAAGACTATGAAGATATTGCCACAAAAGCTTGCCCATTAAAGTCAGACTTATGCATTTCGTATCTCTAATACTTAGGCCATCAAACTTATGAAGAGTAATAACTATCTTTCACTTGACCAGTTTAAGGCATCGCTCATCAACTTGCTCCTTCCACAAAAAAGACCTTGTGATAGCATTAGCTTTTGTGCACACAAAAGAAAGAAAAAGAGAGACTTACGTATGATAAATAGATAAAGCAGAAGTAATAGATTTAATCAAACATAATCTATCAATTCTGTTAAAAGTCTACCTTTTCAGTTTGTCAATCTGGACTTAATATAGGGCAAAGTTTTCACAAAGAAGGTTCTAAAAAAACGTGAATGTCTAATGTTAACGCCTACATAATTTTCTTTGTTAAATTGACATTGGTGAATATTATTTGATCGCAGCGTAACATATATTAAAACAATCCGATGCACACTTGCATACACAAAAATGGCAAATAAAAAAATTAAAAAAATAATATATAAATTTTAGTTGAATAATACTATAGGCCAGCATAATTTATTATTTTAAATCTGTAGTTAGTCAATAATATTTAAAATTTAAAGATATAAAGTTGAACTATTGAGCTAAAGATGTTGGACCATTTTTCCTATAGTTAATTGTAAAATCTGAAATTTGATATCACTAACCTAATTGGTTTTTTTTTCTCTTAAACACCAAAATGAGCTAGTTTTAAAAGTGTATTTTCTTTGTAACATGTATAGATATTAGGGGTGTTAAAACAGGTTGAATCCGTCAGGCTAACTTGCCAAACTCGCTAAAAAGGCAAGTCGGGTTAAGATTTGATATCTACTAAATCCGTACCATCAAATTTGCGGAGTTTGACGGTGCGGATCGGCCCATCGGGTCAAATCTTTTATTTTATTTTATTTTTTTATTAAATTTAAAAATTAAAAAAATATTAAAAAAAGTTATATTATAATTTATCTATTTTTTATTTGTATTTGATTTTTTAATTATTATTTTTTTATTAGTTTTAATGAATTTTTTTTAAAAAAAAAATCAAGCGAGATAGTCTGTCAATCTGCTAATTCACCGTAAAGTAGAACGAACTAGCATTTTAAATCCATTTTAATTTGTGGGAAGAATTGATCCGTCCCTTTTATGGCACAGACCTAGACGAGACGGGAGAGATTGGGGCTGGTTGGCCTGTCTTTGCCCCCCTAATAGATATACATGTAAAGATTACAAAACGGTAATAAATTAAACTTCCTTTTTTTCGTCATGGATCGAGCTCCTTTGTTGCTACCCGTTTCGGTCCATGTTCTTTTGTTGCTTTTCAAACCCAACAAAATCTTATGCATTTTTCAACTTTTGAAAGCCCAAGTTAAGCTTGAGAAATCTCATCATTAAGTCCGTTAACATCTCAAAAAAACCTCTCATGGCGGTGTATTCTTTCGTATACATAGTTAATTTTGTTTTGTTTTTTTCTACTCCAACATGCAATCAATTCTTTAACCAAAATGGTAACAATGGAATTAGTTGCATGACCTAAAAAAAGTGATGTGAATTTGAGTCAACAGCTACTTTTGATGTTAATTAAGAATTAAGAATAAGTTGAACTAAATAGTTAAATATCAAAGACTACAAATTAGTCGTTAACTTTCAACCACCGACGGTTACTATTCATATTTAAATGCCTAAAAAATGAATGTCCAAAGAAAAAGGCCTAAAAAATGTTAAAAATTAAATGTTGATGTTGAAGAAGTTGGGTTAAATTAGTTTATCTTTTATTTATTTCGACAGTTCAAAAATAAACACTACTCCTATTTACCATGGTTGAGAAGCAAGAGTGAAATGAAAAAGTAACACAAGATTATATAAAGTAAAAACTCAAGCTTTCATACCTTTGGTAAGAAAAAAACTCCCTCGGATGCTTCGATAATATTTATCTTTTTGATAGGAAGCGAGGATTTGCTTAATTTGAAGTGGAGAGATATGGGAGATGGAGTGGAGTCCTCTTATAGTCTTATGTTTTGGTTGATATTTCAGCTTGTTTGTTCGGAGATATTTAAGATAGTTGGTGATAAGATCGAAGATATTATAATTATAGCATATAAATTAACTAACTAGTCAGACAATACACAATTGATAATATAAAAATTTATCTATAGTTATCTTCTTGTGAAATTGATAATTAAAAATTATTTGATAATAATTTAATTAAACATATTAAATTATCTAATAATTTTTAATTATTAATTTCGTACGATGGTGGTGGTGGTTCGGAGCAGTTTGAGACGCTGCGCAGAGTTAAGGAAAGTTCTGCATTAGAACGAGAAAATGAGGTTAAGTAAGTATAAAGGGGTTATTTAGAGAAGAAGAATAATTAATGAAGTGGGTACTTGCCTCCATGGGACATCTTTGGCGAGAAGCCAATGGCCTTGTTGGTCCTGAAAAAGGAGGCGATAGGAGTTTGAGAATTGATGAGGGGGTTTTCCAAACATGTGGAGCAAGGCATGGTTAAGGGTGTGAAATGAATGGTGCATGGTGAGGTCAACCTTTCTTGCAATCCCTACACCTTCCATCTTCACCTTCACGTACATCCTATGCCGTTTCTTCCTCCATGAGTGGCCAGGGGTTAACGGAAGGAGACACAGAGTGGGATGTGTAACCTCTTCCTCCTCCATATCATCATTAGAGCCTGCACAAGGAGAATTGCTTGGGAGAGCAAGACCGAGTTCAAGATCCCATTTATCCATAATTGCATGCCACGCTAATCACCAATGCTATTGCTACCTATCTATCCTAACTATCTATTTATAATGAGAAAGTATAGGAAGTTAATGGCCTAAGCGTACAATGTGTACAATGAAGGTTCAGGAAGTATTGGATATATGAACATTAGTATTACATTGTCCTGTCAGGTTATGCTTATGAGTGGATTCATGATATGGTATTAAAATTCTAGATTCGAAAGGTCAAGAATTCGATCCTTGGTGAATTTCATAAATGTTGGATAACAAAAAATATTAACAAAAAACATCTAAAATTTATCTTTTTTTATTTTTTATTAATCATTGTAATAATTAATAAATAATAAATAGGATAAATTTTAATTTTTTTGTCTTCTAACATTATCGTTTATAGTATTATTCCCTAATATAATACTAGTAAAACAAAAAAATAGTTTAAATTTATTATATTTGGCAAATTTGAACTGTTTTAACAGATTATTTTATTTTAAATTTTTTTATTGATTATAATATTTCTCAAATCGACAGATTAAAGATTAATTTGTCATAAATTTAAGTTCTATTTTTCTAAATTTAATATTCAATTTGGTCCATGAAAATTAAAATTTGACTCAATTTAATTCTCAAAATTTCAATAAACTCAAATTGGATCCCAAAATTTATAATCGTATCTCGCATTAATTCTGGAGCTAATTGAGTTATTAAAATTTTTTGAAGTTTGACTATTGTTCCGAAAGCCTCAAAATTTTCAAATTGAATTTATTATTGTTGTCTTTTTGAGGATGCTAGGGAGCCAGACAATCTTATAAGAGGTTTAATATATATCAGCCATATGAAATCAAAGATAAATGATAAAAAATTCAAATTTTGACAAATTAATATGTAAAATCAACATCTCATTTACGAAAATTAATTAAAAAACTCATACAAAATTTTTTGTTTGAAATAAATGGTTAAACACAATATATAAGGTGGAGTATCAATATAAAAGTATTAGTCAGATAAAATAAACTAATTTCTAATTATTTTTGCCAATATCATCAATAACTCAAAAGATTAAATATCACTTTACTCTTTGTAACTCCTAATCGATTTATTGACTACTTCCGCAACACCTATTTCTTGATTCTTAAATATTCTATTATTCCTTTTCAACAAAGTGCTCCAAATGATAATAATAAAACCAAATTCACCAACATTTTATCAATTTCTGTGTACGATTAACTCCTAAACCACGTAAACTTATGAGCATTCAGTTTTATATTCACCAATTTCATATCCTGCATCCATGTTTTAAAATCTTTCGTTGTTGTTGTTAATACACTAGTATCTTTTCTTTATTCTAACTGCACAACCTCATTAAAGTCATCCATGTAGCAAAGAAAAATTTGATATATTTTCAATAAAAAACCCAACTCTCCCTTATATAGGCACCATATACTAAGCAAATCGCACAATAAAAATAATTGTTTGTCAATATAGATTATTATTATAAATTTTAAAATTTAAATTAAATTAATTACAATTTAAGAAATCAATTTAAATCTGAACTCAAATTTAAAAATTAAAGTGCGAAATTAAGTATTAACTCATTATTTGTTATACGAGTGAATGGTCAAATTAGTCCGTGAAAAATCACTTATTTTTCAAATGGATCCTTAAAAGATTTTTTTAATCAAATTTGTCCTTTAAAATTTTTAAATCAGTCATGTTAGTCCTTCTGTCATTTTGTTTGTTGATATTGTCAAAATTTACTAATGTGGTACATTGACTATTAACATAATTAATTTATGAAATTAGATAAAATTAACTCCAAATTGAAAAATTCTAATGCTTCAAATTTTCTCTATAATTAAGTTTTTATTTAATCTAATTTTATAAATTTATTATGTTAATAGTTAATTAAAATTTTTAAGTGTGTATAAAAGTGTCACTTAATGTATCATATTAATAAATTTTGATATCATTAATAAAAAAATAATAAAAAATTAATATAACTAATTTAAAATTAAAAAATATTTCAAAAAATATTTTAAAAAATAAATGATCTTCAAAAAGACTAATTTAATTATTTACTATTTATTATACTATATAGAAATACAAAAGAAGGCAATGAAGAAGCGTGGACAAAAGAGTAAATGTGTCCGTATCAATGCTTCTCCTTTTGCCGACCCGCACCCACACTGACACAGTGACACACAACCCTTCAAAGTTGTTTACTACTTCTTTCTTCGAGTGAGAGACACGCTCCCTTCAAGGAGAGTGAGCCAAACCATATTCTCTAACTTGCCTTACGCTTACACAACTTCAAGTCAAATCAAACTCATTTGCCCCACCACTCTCTTGCCCTCCTCTTCCTCTCTCTTATTATAATAAAGAATAAATAAATATTTTGTATCCATAAAAAATAAAAATATTGATATATATAAATCACATTAAATTAATATTAAATTTATATTTATATGAGATGTTTTTTATGTAACAAAAATATTTTTTTAAAAAAATTAAAATTTCATATAAAATATTTTTGTCATACAAAAATTTTTTTATATGAATATAAATTTAATTTTAACTGCTATATTGTTTGAGATAATCTAAGTACTTTATTACTTTTACAGTACTAATCAAATCATTAAGTTAATTAGATTCTGCGGTTGCGAATCAAGGTATGAATACAACACATATTTTGCTCCCCACATCACGATCAGAGTGGTTGTTGGTGTCAGTGATTTGTTGTTAGGGTTTGAGGAAGAGGAATATATAGCACGCGGATTCCACGTGATTCCCAGCATCCTGGGCCTTATAACAAAATTTGCAAACGGAATTAAAACCACTCGTGAAGGCTTCTTTCAACTTTGAAGCTCGTGTGGTGAAATGGTCCAACCCACAATAACAATTAACAAAGGTCAAGCTATAGGACCACTTGTCTTGTAATGTATGTCTAATTTCAAAAATGATCGCCTCACATCAATTCCAAACATCCAATTTTCTATCATCGTAAGAGTAGCTTCATAAAATCCTCGCTCCTTTCAGTTGTCAGTGTTCATTCCCGATTTTCTTTCAAAAATTTAATTTGATTCATGTTTCTAGAAATTAAATTGGTTATGAATAAAAGATTAGTGATAAATTTGTATATGAATATATGATGTGTTGTTCACAATTATATCAGAAACGTGCAAAATACAGGTCCCGTTTTGCAGGCGTTGAAATAAAAAAAATACACAAAACACAGGCTGCGATTAGTGAGGGAAAGGAACCAGCAAACAAAACATGTCTTGCATGCCGACAGGAGCAAGTGTTGACCAACTTGGAATTGCGCGCCATGTGTTATTGAAGAGTGTTCAGCTTGGTCCTTATAAGCGAAAAACGCAGATTGAAAGAGAAGCAAAGTTAAAAACTAGTTACTGAAGCAAAGTGAGAACTGAGAAATAGTTGAATGAGAATGAAGAAGGAAGAGTTAACTGTGATGAAGGAGCTTACTGAAGAAGAACATCTGTATAGAAAAAAAATGGTACGTGACTATAGTATTATACCAAACCAGAAGATCATATTATTGAGTATTTAGATCATTCTCAATTTGTAAGTAATTTATTTTAATATTTAATAATAAATATATAGATTTATTTGAATTTTTTTATTTGTATTTAATTAGTAGTATTAGAATTATTAATATTATTATAACTAATATTATATTGTTATTTATTTCGCATTACTGTTTAATTTTTTTAATAGTTATTATATTATTATTGTTATTAATAGGCAAATTAATCTCTGTATTTGTTAGTGACATTATTATTATTATTATTATTATTATTATTATTATTATTATTATTATTATTATTATTATTAATTTTAAAAATATTATAAATTAATAGACGACATTAAAACTTTTAAAGAAATACAATAGAAGCATTATCATTCTGAAAATACTTTTTGTATATTTTAGAATAGTTGAGAATAAAAATTTACTCTATCGAATATTTCACCTCATATATTACCTAGAACTTTAAACTATGATGATTTTATATTACCTCTTTATTGTGTGGTTTTATAATTTAACATTTTAAAGTGTTTTATAATAATTTTAATTTCAACAAAATATGATATAAATAAGATCACGTCAATATTAAAATAAAAAAATATTTATCTAATAAATTTAAAAAATAAATAATATATTAACAAAAAAATAAAATTAATTTCTTAAAAATAATAGAAAAGCGGTTGAGTGCCTGTTGAGCCGCTAGTAATAATAATAATACTGTTAATAGTAAACGGTTTTTTAATAATGTTTAATTAAAAAAATTATTATGTTTAATACTTTAGTAATATTTTGTAATAATAATTAGGATTAAGTACTGAAATCGTCCTAAGGTTTGGGGTGAAAATTAAAATCGTCTCCGACATTTTTTTGTTATTAAAATCATTCTCAACGTTACAAAACGTTATAAAATCGTCTTTTTCACTTCATTTTTTTACCATATTACCCTTTATTATTAATAAAAATAATTAAAAATAATATTAAAAAATTAAAACAAACTCTCCCCCTCCCTTCCCCTCCCGTAACTCCCTCAGCCAACTCCCTCACCTCCCACCCCTCACCCCTCACTCACCCAATCTCCTTCCACCTTCTCCCTCTCCTTTTTCTCACCATTCATTACTCATAACAAAACAAATTAACAGCAATATTCACAAAACAAAAAAAATCAAAAGCAGAAGAAGCATAACAATTTCAATAATCACATCAATTTCAATAAACAATAATTCAATAATCATCAACTACAATTCTAATTTTCAGATCCAAAAGTTCAATAATCATCAAGTTACAATTTCAGAAGCTGAAGTTTAAGCAGAGCAGAGGAAGAAGCAGAGGCAGTCACAGAACCCTTCACTGTAACCCCCCACTCCTCAACCCCTCACCCCCTTCTTCATCACCACTAACCCAGTAACCCCCAATTCCCTTCTTCATCACCAAAATAAATAAAAAAATTCAGCAACAACATCAATCACAAAATAATCACAAAATTAGCAACAATCCATCATCAATCATGTATATGTTCTTCAAAAATAAAAAAAAAAAGAAAATAGGAAGAAA
>NC_029772.3:93004737-93036214 GCF_000817695.3 Arachis duranensis | reverse complement strand
TATATATGTTCTACAAAAATTAAAAAAGAAAAAAAAGGAAGAACGAAGGGGCGGTGGCGGGTTGGACGCAGGGGTAGCGCGCGGGTTGGACACAGGGGGTGATGGAGTGGGAACTGATGATGATGGAATTGGGGATAGGTTTGGGGGTGGAGGGAGAGACGAAGGGATGTTGGGTGTGGGTGGGGTGGGGTTTTATTTTTTTAATATTATTTTTATTAATAGTTAAGGGTAATTTGATCAAAAAAAAATAAAAAAGGGCGATTTTATAACGTGTTGTAACGTTAAGGATGATTTTAATAACAAAAAAAGGTCGGGGACGATTTTGATTTTCACCCCAGAGCTTTAGGGACAATTTCAATACTTAACCCTAATAATTAATACTGTATGTTAATAACAAACCGTTTATGTTATAGATAATATAATAAATGGTTATTATTATTGTTATTATTGTTATATTTGGGTAATTATTATTATAATCAGAGAGTTATTATGATTATTTTATAATACTGATTATGATAGTGAAAATAAGTTATTATTAATTTTTAATAATTAATAATACTATTTAATAAATAATAGATAAATATTTATGATTTTTTAATAATTTATTATTATGTTTTAAGATAATAATTGTTACGGTGGGTAACCGGAGATTAATGGGATGGATGGCGTTGGTTGGCCCAAACGTATGAAGAAGGAGGCTTTAAGTGGATCTTCAACTCGGGAACTTCCGTCCGACTTGTGTGTGCGAAAGAACGGGGGGTGGTACCTGCAAAGACACTCCGATGCCTAAGTCAGCAAAGAAGCAGGTTTAGAATGTATTGGAACTTAGAGATACCTGAGGGGTGTCAGTGTATTTATAGTGGTGAACCAATAACCACCGTTGGAGTAGTGCCACCTTTTTAGGGTGTTAACCGTCCCATTATCTTAGAGAGGTTAGGATATGGCTCTTGGAAGTGGTTAGAGAGATTCTAGGGGCAGTTACTCATTTGAATGAGTGTTTATCTGCCAGCTAACCCTCGTACCCGACTTCTTTAGAGAAAGTCGTGGTGAGAACCGACTTCATAGGACGAAGGTTGGTATTGGGTGAGACTCAATTCGTGGGATTAGGCATTTTATTTGGACCTGGGCCTTTACTGTTGGGCCAGGGTATGAACAGTGCCCCTACTCGAGCCCAATTTTCTTTTCAAGATTTGGGTTCGAGTATTCTACTCGGGGTCGTAGCCGACTTGTAGGAGGACCGACGTGATGGTCTGAAACCGACGTGACTTTTCGTAGCCTTTTGGTTCTGACAGTTACGTCTAATCAAGCATCGTGTCCGTTAGGGATGTGCGTAGGGATTGATGGTCTTGGTAACGGTGCATTCTCATTAATGACTGCCCCGTTTTTACCATTGTGCCCCCCACATACTTATAAATACTTTCCCTCTCTTTCATTGTTTCGTTTCTGCGATTTTTCAAATTTCCCCTTCATTCGTTCGTGCTGCATTCTCGTGTTTTCGAAGGCTTTTTCTTCCTCCAACCCTCATTTTCAGATAAAGGTTAGCTCTTTCTGTAACATGCTTTTCTATTTGCATGCCTTTATTTTGTAGATAGGTTGGTTTGTAGACTTTAGTTCCGTATTCCCTTCCCCTTAGAGACCGTGTTTTTTAATTTTCTTTTCTTTTTCCCTTGTAGGTTTTTGTTACCTTTTTAAGAAAAAGAAATGGCTTCCGTAGATGTTCTTTCTCAGTGGGTTGATGTCACGGTCCTAGGGGAGGAACCCTTGGTCGATACTGAATTTATCACCCACCTTCGTACTCGCCACAGAATTTGTACTTCTGAGGAGGACGAGCCAAAGTACGAGTTGGTAGTCCCGGGTCCAGAAGACCGGGTTTGTTTTGGGAGGGATTCTGAGGAGGTCCCTCATTTTTTCTATATGTATGAGAGCATGATTACTCGTTTGGGTGTTTTTCTTCCGTTTTCTGAATTTGAAATGGTTGTTTTGCGCCACTGTCGTGTTGTCCCTACCCAACTTTACCCCAACTCTTGGGATTTTTTGAAAATTTATCAATTTATAAGTCACGCTTTGGACTTTCCGACTTCTTTGAGGATTTTCTTCTATCTTTTCCACATGACTAAGCCCTTCAGTGTGTTAAATAACAAGCAGCAATGGGTGTCTTTCCGGGCCATACAAGGTCGGAGAATCTTCACCCTTTTTGACGAATCCTTCCACGACTTCAAAAATTATTTTTTCAAAGTGCAAGCTGTAGAGGGTCACCACCCTTTTTCTTAGATGAGAATTCTTCCCCTCACTTTCAAAGTGCAAGCTGTAGAGGCCTCCCCTTGTGAGAAGTATGGTCTGGACGACCTAGACGAGGTGGAGGCGGCCATTGTGGGATTTTTCCGAGAAGTGTGGGGGAGGGCCCCATACTTGGATACTAGAAAGTTTCTCCAGGGATTGCCAACTTTTGTTCGGTCGCAACTAGGTAGTTTTTATAAATGTCTATACGTTTCTTATTTTCAACTTGTGTCTGCCGACTTGAGGTTTGTCGACTTGTTGTTTTTTGCTAATTGTTTCTTCTGCAGATATGGCAAGGAAGAATGCTCAAGAATCTTACCAGAGAGTTCAGGACGCTAAGGCAAGATCTCGGGCTAGGACTGGTGGCACCAGGGCGATCGTCTCTCCTCCTCCTCCTCAGAACGTGGGGGCTTCTTCCCAGCCCATTGTGATTTCTTCTTCAGCTTTGTCTCGGCCACTCCCCTCCGCTCGACTTCTTTCTGAGCCAGAGAAGAAGAAGCGCAAGACTTTAGAGTCTGGCTCTTCTTTTGATGGTGGGGTTAAGGCGGATGCTCTTGCATTCGTTCAAAAAAACATCTATCCTCATATAAGTATGGATGATGTTTCTGTTCAGAACCACCTTACCACTCTGGCTGAGGAGAGTTTTAGGGCGGCAGGTGTTTGTGGCAAGCTCTTGGATATTTTTGAGAAGACTCCTCTCAACTCTTTGGGGTTAACCTCGAAGGTTGAGGAGCTGGAAGGAAGGCTTCTTGCTTATCAAGAGCATGAGAGGGAGTTGAAGGAGGAGATCCCTAAGCTGAAGGAGGAGAGAGATACCCTTCGGGAGAAGGAGAGCAAGTTGCAGGCCCAATGCAACATGGAGGCGGGTTTGAGGAAGGCAGCACAGGAGAGTTACCAGAGTTTATTTCAAGATCTTGTGTATGTGAGGAAGGACTTGTTGAACTCTCGGAATGCATATGCTGAGTTGGAGGACTCTATTGCTGATGGCGCCGAGGAGGCTTGGAGGATTTTCAAGGAGCAGGTCGGAGTCATTGCCCCTGACCTGGACCTTTCTCCTTTAGATCCGAACAAAGTCGTCATTGATGGTGCTATTGTGGATCCTCCTGCCCCCGTAATTGTTTCCGAGTCAGAATTGAAGACTCAGGGGCAGAGGATTACGGAGTCCCCTCCTCGTTCTAAAGACGCTCCAAGCTCTTCTGTTGTTCCTCCGACTTCTTCTTCATCTCTTGTGGATGCCTCTCTTCCCGGTCCTGGTGGCGCTTTTCCTGACTCTGGTGGTGGTGATCCGTCTACTCCTCTGCAGAAATAACTTTATATGGCTATTATGGGGGCTCGGCCTGTGAGTCCCCCCTTTTTTAAACTCTTTATATCTTGTTTGTTGGTGGTGTTTGAACAATTTCTTTTTGGCATTTTAAGGCTGTTAACAAAATATTTAAAAATACCCCTTTTTTAATAAGGGTTTAAGTTAAAAAATAAATACCCTTTTTTGGATAAGGGTTTAAGTTACCTTATGCGTGCATGCTTTTCTGTTTTTGATATTTTAGGAAGTCTTTTCGACCTTTTCCCAAAAACCTCTTATTCGACTTGTCTGTTCTTCTGAGCTTTTTTCGCTATAAGAACCTAGGACAGTCTTTTCAATAGTTTTTCGATCTCTTTTTTCCACTATTCCTTTATGCTCAACTTTGTGGTTTATTGAGCTTTTATGTCTTAGGTTATTTTTGCGATGCGTTTTTCTTCTACTCGGTTCTTCATTCCGATTTACGGGTCGAAGTGTTTCCGAGCTTTTCTACTCGGGTTTTCATTTCGACTTATGAGTCGGATTGTCCATGAGTTTCTTACGATCAACTTATATAACCTCTTTACACCGACTTGTACCTCGTCGTTTCATCCTGACGACCATCTAGGTCGGTTCATGGGATTTTTACGTTTTGTCGAGCTTAAGTCGACGCGTTTCGTAGAAAGAAAGAGAAAACAAAAAAGGAATTTATAAGAGATATTTGTAAGATGAAAAAGATCTTTATTAATTGGGGAAGGTATTTTATTGCTACTAAGGGTTTTTGACAATCTATTTCCCTTAGCCTCTACTATGATGCCTCGTTAAAAACCCATCTCCAAAAAAAAACCCTTTGATTTTGGGAAAAAAATCGTGAAGTTGGGAAAAGAGTACATCAGGGAGTAGAGTTCGCTTTTAACTATAGTACCTTTTCATATTACAAGCATGCCATGACCTCGGTAACTCGGTGCCGTTCAGGTCGGTCATTTTATAATAACCTTTTCCTAAGACCTCATTGACTTTGTATGGTCCCTTCCAATTTGCAGCGAGCTTTCCTTCCCCTGATTTGTTGACTCCAATGTTGTTTCTGATCAAGACCAAGTCACTTGGGGTGAATGCTCTTCGAATGACTTTTTTGTTGTATCTTGTAGTCATCCTTTGCTTCAACGCCGCTTCTCTTATCTGGGCTTCTTCTCGGACTTCTGGGAGTAAGTCGAGCTCCTCTTTGTGCCCCTGTATATTTCCGATCTCGTCATGGAGAATCACTCTTGGGCTTTGTTCGTTGACTTCTATTGGTATCATGGCTTCCACGCCATAAACTAGTCGGAAGGGTGTTTCTCCAGTGGCGGATTGGGGGGTCGTCCTGTAAGCCCATAGCACTTGTGGGAGCTCTTCAGCCCAGGCTCCTTTTGCATCTTGTAACCTTTTCTTTAACCCTGCCAGTATGACTTTGTTGGCTGCCTCGGCTTGCCCATTGGCTTCGGGTGCTCCACCGAGGTGAACTGGTGCTTGATTTTCATACTGGCTACTAGGCTTCTAAAGGTAGAATCGGTGAACTGGGTTCCATTATCTGTAGTAATGGAATGAGGTATCCCATACCTTGTGATGATATTTTTGCAGAGGAACCTCCGACTTCTTTGTGCGGTGATGGTGGCCAATGGTTCTGCTTCTACCCACTTTGTGAAGTAATCTATTCCCACGATCAGGTATCTGACTTGTCCTGGCGCTTGGGAAAAAGGACCTAACAAATCCATTCCCCATTTTGCAAAGGGCCATGGAGAAGTGATACTGATGAGCTCCTCTGGGGGAGCCACGTGGAACTTTGCATGCATCTGACATGGTTGGCACTTTTTCACAAATTTTGTGGCATCTTTCTGCAAGGTCGGCCAGTAGAATCCTGCTCGGATTACTTTCCTGGCTAGTGATCTTGCTCCGAGATGATTTCCGCAGATTCCACTGTGGACTTCCTCTAACACCTCGGTGGTTTTTGAGGTCGGTACGCACTTTAACAATGGTGTTGATATCCCCCTTCTGTAGAGAATATTTCTCACCAAGGTGTAGTGTTGTGCTTCCCTTCGGATCTTCTTAGCCTCTTTCTCCTCCTTGGGGAGGGTGTCGAATTTCATGTATTCGACCAATGGGTTCATCCATCCGAGGTTTAATCCGACCACTTCAAAGATTTCTTGTTTGTCTTCTATTTTTACCACTGAGGGTTCCTGGAGAGTTTCTTGGATCAGGCTTCTGTTATTTCCTCCTGGCTTGGTGCTTGCTAATTTGGATAGGGCGTCTGCTCTGCTATTTAGATCCTGAGTTATGTGCTTGACCTCGGTTTCTGTGAAGCACCCAAGGTGTTCCAGAGTTTTTTCCAGGTACCTCTTAATATTTGGGTCCTTTGCCTGATATTCTCCACTTATTTGGGAGGTCACCACTTGTGAGTCGCTGTATATCATCACCTTTGTAGCACCGACTTCTTCTTCCAGCTTCAATCCAGCAATCAAGGCTTCATACTTTGCCTGATTATTTGAAGCTGGGAATTCAAATTTTAGGGAAACCTCTATCTGGGTTCCTCTTTCATCTACCAACATTATGCCTGCACCGCTTCCTGTTTTGTTGGAGGATCCATCTACATAGAGTTGGTTTTTCCTCCTGATCCCCTTACATAGAGTTCCCATGTAGTTGGTTTTTCCTCCTGATCCCCTGCGTATTCCGCAACGAAGTCGGCGAGGCATTGGGCTTTAATCGCCGTCCGAGTTTCATATCTCAGGTCAAACTCGGAGAGCTCTATTGGCCATTGAACCATTTTCCCTGCAACATCTGTCTTTTGGAGGATTTGCTTCATGGGTTGGTTCGTACGGACTCTTATTGTGTGAGCTTGAAAGTAAGGCCGTAGCCTTCGTGAGGCTACTACTAAGGAGTAGGCAAACTTCTCTAGTTTGTGGTACCTTAGCTCAGGGCCTTGTAGAACTTTACTGATGAAATATACTGGATGTTGGCCGACCTCGTCTTCTTTTATCAAGGCTGCTGAGACAGCCTTGTCCGCTACAGATAAGTATAGGACGAGGTCTTTTCCAGCTACGGGTCGGGTCAGAATAGGAGGTTGGCTTAAGAATATTTTGAACTCCTGGAACGCCTCCTCGCATTCAGGGGTCCATTCAAACAGACGTCCCTTTCTCAATAAGGAGAACAGTGGAAGGGATTTTAGTGCTGATCCTGCCAAAAATCTGGAGAGGGCTGCAAGTCGGCCATTCAGTTGCTGGACCTCTCTTAAACAAGTCGGGCTTTTCATCTCCAGGATGGCTCTACACTTATCGGGATTGGCTTCGATCCCTTTTTGTGTTAGCATAAATCCTAGAAATTTCCCTGCCTCCACCGCGAAGGCGCATTTTGCGGGATTTAGTCTCATCCCGAGCAGCCTTATGGTGTCAAAGACTTGTGAGAGGTCCGACAAGAGGTCGACTTCTTTCTTGGTCTTTACCAGCATGTCGTCGATGTATACTTCCATTAGGTTCCCAAGGTGAGAAGCAAACACCTTATTCATCAACCTCTGGTATGTGGCCCCTGCATTTTTCAATCCAAATGGCATGACCACGTAACAGAAATTAGCTCTGGGTGTGATGAATGATGTCTTCTCCTGGTCCAGCTCGTACATCTGGATTTGGTTATACCCCGAGTAGGCATCCATGAACAACAAGTATTGATACCCTGCGCTGGAGTCTACTAGGGTATCGATGCTTGGCAGTGGATAAGGGTCCTTGGGACATGCCTTATTTAGGTCGGTATAGTCCACACACATTCTCCATTTGCCATTTTGTTTTTTGACCAGCACTACATTGGCTAGCCATGTTGGGTACTTGACTTCTCTGATGAAGCCGGCTTCCAGGAGCGCATGTACTTGCTCCTCCACTACTAGGGCTCGTTCTGGGCCGAGCTTACGTCTTCTTTGTTGTATAGGTCGGGATCCCGGATAGACCGAGAGCTTATGGGACATGAGCTCGGGGTCTATCCCAGGCATGTCGGAGGCCTTCCAGGTGAAGAGATCGGAGTTATCTCTTAGGAGCTTAGTCAACTCTTGTTTTAGGGTTTCCCCTAGTTTGGCTCCTATGTGAGTATTTTTTCCTTCCTCTTCGCCGACCTGTATTTTCTCGGTTTTTCCTCCTGGTTGTGGTCGCAGCTCTTCTCTAGCCCTTGCGCCACCGAGCTCTATTGTGTTAACTTCTTTGCCTTTTCCTCTTAGGTTTAGGCTTTCATTGTAGCATTTTCTTGCCAACTTTTGATCTCCCCTTACCGTTGCTATCCCCGCTGAAGTCGGGAATTTCATACAAAGGTGGGGAGTGGATACCACTGCTCCGAGTCGATTTAGAGTAGCTCTGCCAATTAAAGCATTATATGTTGACCCCACATCGATGACTATGAAGTCTATACTCAGAGTCTTTGACTTTTCCCCCTTTCCAAAAGTGGTGTGGAGGGGCAAAAATCCCAGTGGTTTTATCGGCGTGTCCCCTAATCCGTATAAGGTGTCGGAGTAGGCTCTTAATTCTTTCTCATCCAACACTAGTTTGTCAAAAGCGGGCTTAAAAAGGATGTCCGCTGAGCTTCCTTGGTCTACTAGGGTTCTATGGAGATGGGCATTTGCCAGGATCATAGTTATTACTACTAGATTATCGTGTCCAGGGATTATTCCTTGCCCATCTTCTTTTGTGAATGAAATGGTAGGGAGGTCGGATGATTCCTCTCCGACCTGGTAGATTCTTTTGAGATGTCTTTTGCGAGAGGATTTGGTGAGCCCCCTCCCGCGAACCCCCTGAGATCATATGGATATGTCTCTCCGGAGTCTGCGGTGGTGGGTCTCTTCTATCCATATCATCTCGCTTTCTCTTTCCATGACTGTCCGACCTTTCTATGAGATACCTGTCAAGCCGACCTTCTCTAGCCCGCTTTTCTATCACATTTTTAAGGTCGTAGCAGTCGTTTGTGGAGTGACCATATATTTTATGGTACTCACAGTAGTCACTGCGGCTCCCCCCTTTTTTATTTTTAATGGGTCTAGGGGGCGGCAGCCTTTCAGTGTTACAAATCTCTCTGTATACATCCACTATAGAAACTTTCAGAGGAGTATAAGAGTGGTATTTTCTTGGCCTCTCGAGACCGAGTTCCTCTTTTTTCTTGGTTTCCCTCTCTCTTTCTTTTGTTAAGGGAGGGTGCCCAGGTCGCCAACTCAGGTCTCTCAGCTTAGCATTTTCCTCCATATTGATGTACTTTTCAGCTCTTTCCTGTACATCACTTAGAGAGACGGGGTGTCTTTTAGATTTGGACTGTGAGAAGGGACCTTCTCTAAGTCCATTGACTAGCCCATTATGACTGTCTCTGTGGGCAGGTTCTGAATATCTAAACATGCTTTGTTGAACCTTTCCATATAGGCTCGCAAGGGTTCTCCGACCTCCTATTTTATTCCCAGGAGGCTCGGTGCATGTTTCACTTTGTCTTTCTGGATAGAGAATCTCATCAGAAACTTCCTTGAGAGGTCTTCAAAACTGGTGATCGACCTCGGGGGGAGGCTGTCGAACCACTTCATCGCTGCTTTCAATAGAGTGGTCGGGAAAGCTTTGCATCGCGTAGCGTCGGAAGCATCAGCTAGATACATCCGACTTTTGAAGTTGCTTAAGTGATGCTTCGGATCCGTGGTTCCATCGTAGAGATCCATATCGGGGCTTTTGAAGTTCGTCGGAACTTTTGCCCTCATTATGTCCTCACTGAAAGGATCCTCCCCTCCTAGGGGTGATTCTTCTTGCTCTTCACGGGAGCTCCGGCCTTTGAGGGAGGATTCTAACTTTGAGAGTTTTCTTTCTAACTCTTTTCGTCGTTCCATCTCCTCTTTTAGGTTCTTTTCGGTCTCCTTTTGTCGCTCCCGTTCTTGTTCTAACTGTTCCAGGCGACTATGGACTAATCCCATGACTTCGGTTGCGTGGGATGGTCCCTCTTTCTCTGATCCGCGACCTTCTGAAGAGTTTACCTTCGAATTTTTTATTCCAGAGGTACCTTCCTTGTGTTGATCATTGGTTCCCTGGTGGAGGGTCAAATCTGCATCATTATTGCCTGTGTCCAGATTCTCTTGTTCAGAATCTGACTCCACATGACCCTTTTCGGGGGATCCTTCCGCCATCACTGGTTGATCTCTCGGGTCCCCGGCAACGGCGCCAATGTTACGGTGGGTAACCGAAGATTAATGGGCTGGATGGCATTGGTTGGCCCAAACGTATGAAGAAGGAGGCTTCAAGTGGATCTTCAACTCGGGAACCTCCGTCCAACTTGTGTGTGCGAAAGAACGGGGGGTGGTACCTGCAAAGACACTCCGATGCCTAAGTCAGCAAAGGATTAAGCAGGTTTAGAATGTATTGGAACTTAGAGATACCTGAGGGGTGTCAGTGTATTTATAGTGGTGAACCAATAACCACCGTTGGAGTAGTGCCACCTTTTTAGAGTGTTAACCGTCCCATTATCTTAGGGAGGTTAGGATATGGCTCTTGGAAGTGGTTAGAGAGATTCTAGGGGCAGTTACTCATTTGAATGAGTGTTTATCTGTAGGGGTGGCAGGAGTACCCGAATCCGCGGGTACCCGACCCGCCCCTATCCGACCGGGGCGGGTTTAAACCCGACCCGAAGCGGAGCGGGTCCTGAACTGGGCGGGGTGTTGATCGGGACGGGGCGGGGTCGGGTTCATGGTAAACCCGCACCTACCCGCCCCGGAGTGTACATATACTCCCTCATATATATATCTCTCTTAGCAATTAGGGTTGCCTCCCTCATACCTTCATACCCCTACCCACATACACAAATCTCAGAAACACACACAGCACTCACTTACCCAGATCCCAGAAACCCACACAGCAGCAACCTTGCTCACCGCCTCCGTGGCTCACCGCCGCTGTTGCTTGCTTTGCTCAGTCACTCACCGCCGTCGTTGCGCAGTCGCTCACCTCGCCGCTCTCCCTCCCCGTACTCACTTCGCTCGCACTTCTCTCGTTGCCGTCACTCTCCTCGCTGTTCGTCTCTTCGATTTGCAGTCTCTGATCCTTCCTTCCTCTGTCGTTGTCTCACTAGTAAGCAGCAAGCACTCCTCCTTTACTCACTACTTACAGCTTACTGGCTTGCTCTTTGCTTCTTGCCTTCTCCAGATTTTTTTTGTGAGTAAATTTTATAGTTAATTTTTTTTATGTTAGAACAGTTAAACTTGCCTTTTCATTAATATTATGTAAATTGTTGACGGAGGACTTCTTTGAGTACAATAATTATTGATCTTGAAAAATCCCTAAATGACGATATAAAGAATGATGTCCTCAGCCCTCAGGAACTTGTTGGCCCTGCCAAGGTCCTCTCCTTTTTAAAGAAATTAACATTTGCTAATCTGAATTGATTTATGTACTTCTTTAAAGCATGAGTTTTGCAATTTGTTTGAGTAATAACTGTAAGTTTTCTTACTTACTAGCTTATAAGAATCGGCCTAATTTATGTGTGTTGGCCTTATGTATCTTTATTTTTTTAAATCAAAGTATGTTTGGAAACTGAAATTATCTATTACTTCTATTTTTTATGTTAAATATATATCATATGGCTTTTCTGTTTAAGCATTGTTTATGGCTTTCCTGATTAATATTTTCTAGCAATCAAGATACTTGTGGTAGTTATAAAATTGAAGGCTGATTATCCATAATGCCATGTATTCTTTTGGAGCTGATTCAGAGTCAGTCAATCTTGTAATTTGTGCTTGATTAGTTATAATTGATTTCAATCTAACACCATCAAGTCATCATGCTTGCTATGTATACACATGAAACTTATTTAGGTAATGAGTGATTCACTTGCTGATGTTACAGCTTACATTTAGCATTGTTGTATCAAATTTGCTTATTAAATTATTAACCCGTTGACTGTAAATTTGTTACTCTTATTTTATACAACGAATTTTATTAGAATTAACATTGAATAAACTTAAATTTTTTTTAAAAGTTAGTTCTTGTCAAGCTGGTTTAAGTATTTAGAGAAGAGACTACAGTGTGATATATGATGCATTGGTGCTAATTTGTTTTTGGCTTTACTTTTAAAAAGATTGACTAGGAACTTGGAACTTGGAACCAGGCTTGTAGAGTTTGCACTTGGTCTTTTGATATAATTGAGAAATTTTTGCTGGGATAACACTTGATTAGTTGTGGTTAACAAGTAAAGAGGGGTGAGATTGGTTAATAGGACTCAATTTTTATATATTCTTATTTCTTAGCATGAGGCATTACTAAGATTAGTTTTTTTATTTATTATTTTACAAAGTAAGAGTTAGAGTAACTATTTCTGCATAGTTATATAGTAATTTTTAATTGTATCATCATTAGAGTTATTTTTTTTGTTGACCATGGAAACTATACTTATGCAAATTGTTCAATTCTAAAATAAGTGTTAGCTGCTTCTATTTTTGTTTATCTTTGCTTTGGAATTTTAATTTGGTGTTGCTTTCTTCTCAATGGTATTGCTGTTACTTCTGAAAAATTATTTCACCTTTTTTTCAAAAATGGTGCCAAGTTATTTGATAAAAATTTGTGTTTACTGATCATAATGCTTAATTTAACCAGTTTTTATGCTGTGTTTTCAATGTAGGTTTGTTAAATGGTGGAAGAACAAGAATAATGATTGAAGACTCTTTTGATGCAATTTTTTTTATTATGCTGTTAAATTTGTAGTGATTAAACATTAATCTATTTTATTTCAAGTTATTTGACATTGTATGAATCTTATGTTTGTATTTTAATTTAGTTATGAATTTTAAATTTTTATAGGGGCGGGTAGGGGCGGGACGGGTACCCGTGGGGGCGGGTTAGGGTAGAGCAGCCTACTACCCGCGGGTAGGAGTGGAACGGGTAGTAGTGGAGTGCAAGGACGGCGGGGCGGGGGCGGGGCGACTTCTTTAGAGCAAGTCGTGGTGAGAACCGACTTCATAGGACGAAGGTTGGTATTGGGTGAGACTCAATCCGTGGGATTAGGCCTTTTATTTGGACCTGGGCCTTTACTGTTGGGCCAGGGTATGAACAATAATAATAATACTGTTTAGTTGTTGTTGGTAATTTTTTTGAACAAATTATTAACCGATATTATCTAGAATGTAATAATTATCATTTTTCTTTTTGCATATTATCATAAATTTGTTGCCCTGGATCCGCCAGATACCTTTAACGAGGTAGCTGCAGCGACATTGGCATTGACTGGGTTTCAACATGTTTTGCGAGTAGGCGAAATGAAAGGTCATTCTCCACTACTGAGTCTGCCGTCTCGCCCTCAACTATGGCAAATGCAATAGGCACAGTGTTTTGATTCCCATCTTGTGCAACCGCTACCAGAAGTGCACCTTTATATTTTCCGTACAGGTGCGTGCCATCAACTTGCACCAGTAGCTTGCAGTGTCTAAATGCTACAATACACGGATAGAAGCTCCAAAAAACGCGGTGCAGAACTTTTACACCTTGAACCTCTTCAGTCTCACGGTAAACAGGGAGTGTTTTGATTTGAACACGAGACCTTGGCATTTTAACTGTCATTACTTTCAACCATACTGGCAGAGTCTGATAAGAAACTTTCCAATCACCGAAAACCTTGGCAACAGCTTTCTGCTTTGCCAACCAAGCCTTGCGGTAACTGACAATGTAGTTGAACCTGGATTGAACTTTTGCAATTACAGACTTCACCTTTATCGAGGGGTCTGATTTCACCAACGGCCTAATGGCATCTGCAATTGTGTCTGAGTCCAACTTGGCATGATGTTGTGATATCGTTCCCATGGTGCACGTGTGCTTGCCATTGTATCTCCTGATCTCCCAACAAGCTTTCTTTCGAATTAAGCTAGCCCGGATAAACTAATCACACCCTACACCATACCCCTTGCATTTCGCATAGAATGTCTGTGGCTCAGACTCACACACAATGTAATCAACTCCTTTAGAGATAGTGTAGATTTTGATTGTAGATATCACCGACTCTCTCAAACCAAATTCCATTCCAACACTAAACTCGCCATCTTCCGCCGCAGCGTTGCCTTCACCTACGACATGTGCACCACCATCAGTCAGACAAGGCAAAAAAATAAACACTGTAGGAAACTTGAGTTAATAATCATAACATACCCGTATTCGCATACTCAGAAAATTTCGGGGCATGCATGGCTTCGAGATCTAGAGTCCGCAAAGAAGACGGAACACCAAACGAGTGTTGGCTTACAATCACATTCGCTTCATTTTGCACCTCCGGATTGGCTGCCAAGTCTTCGTCATCGTTTTCGTCATCAACTTCATAGTTAGCTTTGAACTCCTCTTCACTGTCATTATTATCTTCTTCCCAATCTATATCCCCAAACTCATCAACGTTGACCTCCTCGCCGACCGCGCCCGACCCTGACTGTTGTTCAAACTCAACGTACAACTCTATCATCGGCACGTGAAATCGAGTTTCTTGATAAATACAGAACATCTGCTGCATACTGGCATCGTCAGTAATGGGCATTAATTGAAACTATATTAGCCCACCAAATACTTGCACATGACTTCTGTATAAAAGGTTGCTCACCCTTTTTAAAATATGGCTTTGAATGTTATTATAAAGCCCATTTTGCAACTCGACAAAGCTCATGGTACATGGAATAGCAAATGACAACGGACATTTACAAACAAAAGTCACTCCTTCATGTGTGTTTGGTATAACTTCACCATTATAATATACTTACAAATTTGCAATATTTTCCATAACTTCAACCTCAACTACTCCGATTTTTTTTGACACACCTAACTGCCAAAAAAAACTAAGAACTATAACATATGTATTCGAAAGAAGAGTATGATGAGTAGAATGGGAGTGAGGCCATTTGGGCGAGAATTACTTCGTATTTATAGGCAGGCCTCTTCATTAAAATGTTTTTTTCTCAACAAAACACAACTTGCATTTTTCATTTTTCAAAAAATAAGTTGACAACGCGAAAATTGCAGTCTGAGTTTTGCTTTTCCCCAAAAAAAAAAGCTGCACTCAGCACAAAACGCAATCTGCGTTTTGTTATTTCGAAAAAAATTTAACCCATCACAAAACACAGGCCGCGTTTGGGTTAAAACAAATAAAATTTTTTTTTTGAAAAGCCTGCAGAACACCTGACATCATAGCATGGAAAAATTTGTCCATGCGTCCATTACATTGAACAACACCAACCTTTGTTCCATATAAAAAAATGAACCTCATGTTTCATAAGAATTTTGTTTATTTTTTCTTTTTCTCTAATCAAAAGCAGCAAGTTTACCATTTAGATTAACACGTATGGTTAATATTACAAGTGTGAGGAGTAGTGTATGAAATTAATTTTACATTAAAAAGAGCAACATATAGTGAGGAGTTTATAAAATGAGAAACTCATTAACTTACAACCTTAAGGTTTTGAGTTGGATGTGGTGTTTTCTCATCTTTATATATTTATGTATATGGGTTAAGTACGATTTTGGACCATAATGTAGAGACCGAAAATTTATTTCGTCTCTGACCTTTTTCGGCTACAAAATGGTCCCAAAGGTTCTAGTTTGTTTTAAAATCATCATTCGGACGAAAATATCCTTCCCTTTCTTCCTCAAAATCAACAAAAAACAGAAGCACAAGCTGAAGCTGAACCAGAAGCGGAAGAACAACAACAACAATGAATCATGTATACAGTTAACTATTAACAGAAATTCAATAACCTAAGCTAATTCTATCAAATCTAAACTAATTCAACAACAATAATAATTCAACAGCAACTTTCAGCAATTCAATACCCACCTAAAATCAACTAACAGAAAATTAAAATTCATCTAAACAAATCCAAAATCAAATCAAGGAACTAACACTAACCAAAACTAGAAATTGAAAGCAAAATGGTAACCTGGATTATGAAAATAGAAAACAGAAAAGAGGGGACAAGGGAGGCAGTGGTGGAGCGCCAGTGGTCTGGACATGATGAGAAGGGGCTGGAGGTGGCCAAAGAATGTGCTAGCCGAAGCAGAAGAGGTGGCAGGCCTAGAGGCGGCTGTGAGTGGATAGAGAACTAAAAACAGAGGCTGAGCCAGATTTCACTTGTCAAAGCCATGAAGAACTGGGAGTGGCCAAATAGAAGTAGGGCAGAGATGAAGTGCGGAAAGGAGAGAAAAGAGGAATGTGATGGGTTCGTCGGTGGCACGGCGACGACAGGGCTGCGGTGAAGGCACAGAAAAAGGGGAGAGGAGAAAGAGAGAGAGAAAAAGAAAGAAAGAGGGACGATGAAGAAAGAGGGGAGAGGAGCAGCGGCGGCGGCAGCGAGGATCAGCGGCGTTGGCCCTTCCCCTTCCCTTCCCTACCTTTCCTTCCCCCTCTTCTAAACCAACTCTCCCTCCCCCTCCAGCGTGCGTGATTCCCTTCCCCTTTTCTGTCTTATTCACATTTTTTTTTGTAGTTAGGGGAGTTTTTGGAATAAAAATGAAAATTTTGGTAAAAAATGACGATTTTAAAATAAATTGGAACTTTCAGGACTATTTTGTAGCAAAAAAAAAGTCAAAGATGAAATAAATTTTTGACCTCTACGTTAGGGACCAAAATCGTACTTAACCGGTTAACCCTATGTATATTTAATATGTTATTTTACATATTTTTTAATTTATGTTTTTATACAAATAACTAATTGGTGTTAATTTTTTATGCACAATGATATGATTAAAATTTATTTATTATTAACTAAGATAAAGAATTTATTTATATTTATATTATTTGCATATAATTTAAATGTGAATAGATAATATGTTAATTTAGAATACAATAATAGCTAATTTTGAAACAATTTATATGATATACCATAACAAATAAAAAAGGATAATTACTCAAATATAAAGACATTTTCATATAACAATAATAAATAAAGATTCTTGAATAATTTGATATATTAATTTAATTATTAATATAAAAAGATGCTATTATTAGTAATTAAAAAGGATGTAGTATTTATTTATTTCATAATTATTATTTTTAGTAATTATTTACATAAAAATATCTCATATAAAAACTTTTAAAATATAAATACATATTATATTAAATAATTCAGTCAAATATATTAAATAATTATTTTTTACGTAAAAATAATTATCAATAATTATTTTTACCTAAAAATATGGAATTTTTTTAAATAAATAATTTAATTATTTTAATTATCAAAATTAATAATTGGGCAATTTACTGTTATAAATAAACTGGCCATCAATATTATCAGAGTACAAATTTTGCAAAATAGATATCGAAATGTATTTTTCGAAATGTATTTTTTTCCATAAACTATGTAAACCGCGATAGGAGTATCGCGGTTTACAAAATGCACGTAATCCGTTATAGAGGTGTCGCGGATTACGTTCAAAGTCAAACTACACATAATTCGCGGTAGAGTTTCGCGATTTGTGTGTGAATTGTAAATGTGTAAAAATCGCTGTAGGGGTGTAGCGGTTTATGTTGATATCCAAAATGGCTAGAAACTGCGGCAGGATCTCGCGGTTTCTGTGTATATGTAATTTTTTCAACCTAAACCTTTAACTTTAGCATAGTTTGCACCAATTTTCGTGCATCACCCATGCCTGACATCTCATCGGTGGAATCATTTCAGTCATGGTGCCTGCGAATTGGAGATTGAGATTATCTTTTTTTTATATACCTGCTGTTCTTGTATGAAAGTGAACTCATAGGTATAGCTCGTTCTGTTGATACTTGAACTTGCTTTCCTTACGAGTGAGAGAAAGGAACATCGTCTTCTTGTAAGGACGACGGCGTTGGGCACCTGCAAAGGGACTCCAACGCTCAAGTTAGTAAGAGTAGATAAATATGAGTTATTGAGAATGAATAACGTACCTCATTTATGTCAGGAGTGGATATATTTATAGAATTATTGTGTTACTGACAGTTACTTAATGGGTCTAATATTGTGGAGTTGTTACTGAGTAGGTGATAACTGCTCTTTAGTGCTCTTTTTTAGAGAGATTTGCGGAGAGATTTCTGTGCTCATCTGGGTTGGTGCGTAGTTATTTAATTTTATAGGATAAATCCGTTAGGAGAGTAAAACATGTACTCTCAACGTATTCCTGATAATTTTAACCGGATTGCAATTTATAGTTTTACCTGGGTCAAATTATAGCCAGTGAAAATTTTCAATTAAACAGGATGAGCTTCCGACCTATAAATCGAAATTGTGATTATGGCAGCCCCAAGCTCAACTTGTTAGATAGAGAAAAATGAAAAAAATTGGTACAGATGAAATAGATAAACAAATAAATAAAGCTGAATAAAAAAGATGTAGCCCCCAAATTTAGCCGGTTAGTCAATATTTATTCAAAACCAATTGAATGGTAAGAGTTGTTCGATCAATATAATTGTGTGGGGATACTTTTCTGCTTGAGAATAATTTTTTATGGATGGCATATAGTATTTGATTGACGCGAACTGAAAAGTTCGAAAATATGTATTCGTTGACCAAATTGATTGTATGATCCGAGGATGTAATAATCAATTGTCTTGAGAATATTTTCAATCCACAGCAACTTATTGACGAATTTCTTGTCCAAAACAATTAATTATTGAATATTGAGTGAATAATAAAGATTTGTTTTGATTGGTAAAAAGTCATTTTTCGGATTAATTAATAGCCAATTTTATTTTTCGATGGATTGATTGTTTGATTTTGATATGTGAAATGATAAGATACATACATAATATAAAGCAATTCGAATATATAGAATAGTAGATACTAGGGGTGTAAGTTACCGAACCAAACCGAAATTTACCGTAAAACTGAACCGAAATTTACTACAACTGAATAAAAACCGAAAAAAATCGGTTTTTTTTGTTTTCTTTCGAAGCAAACCGATCGGTTCGGTTCGGTTTTCAGTTGGCTTGGCAGAAATCGAACCGAACCGCAGAAGTGGTTTAGTAATACATTGAAATAGAAATTTTAGACTTAACAAATGTGTTTGTTTTATGTTTAGCTGTTGGAATGAGTTAAAATTGTGTTGAATTTGAATGTAATGTAATATTATTTCAGTTTATTGATTGTTTTGAACATCATTTTACTAAGATTAATTTTCTATTAGTTAGAATTTAAAAACTGAAAAAATCGACTGAACAAAACCGCTTTTCGTTCGGTTCGATTCGATTGTTGCGCAGACAGCAAACCGATTGGTTGGTATTATATAAAAATCGAACAGATCGGTTCGGTTGATTTTTGGTCTAAAATCGAACCAAACCAAACCGATAACACCCCTAGTAGATACCTCGTAAGAAGTTATGATGTATTAAAAGTTGACATAAAAGATTTATATGAGCAAATTAGATTATACATATACATAATTTTACCGAAGTAGAAATGTCAACGGCGACTCATAAGTAAGGTTCATAAGTTATAACTCGGTTTGAGTTGGTGGAGGAGAAAGTGAAATTTGCTCACGTATGATCGAGATCTATTCTCATACGTTGAAGGTGAAAAATTGAAGACACATTAAACATGTTCTGTTCCAATTGCTAATACATTAAGAAGAAATTTTGTTAAATACATATTCTAAATTTATTGGCTAAAATTAAAATTAAGCTCCGTCATTCCGAATAATTGAAAAAAAAATGAATAAGACAGCATGAACATTGAGTAATTAGTTGAAGAACAAGCAGTAATTGCTAATAATGATAATATAAACAAGAAAGAATAAGAAAAAATGTAGCTTATTAGCGTGCCAATAGGAATAAGTAGTTATGTATTATGCTGTTTTGTTAAAAATCAATAAGAAAGTGTCATTACTATAGTAAGTTGTTTAAAAAATTTATAATTGGCAACATAAGAAAAAAAAAAGAGGAATTCAGCATAATAATAAATATGATGATTAGGGCAAAGCAATGTAAAATAAGAAATAAAGCGAATACTCATTCACGAGTAATACGTGAATTTAAAATGAACGTAGAAAAGATTCACTATCACTGGAAGGATAGAATAAATGATAAATTTGTAAAAATTTATTTAAAAATATTGTAAAAAATTGTTAAATTTGGTTAAAAACTCGAATATAATTCCAACTTGAATATATCTACTCTACATCCGCCTATCCGATCCGCGGATCCACACAATAATAATTAAAAATAAATAAATATATATGTTTGGTATTATATTTACTTGTTTGTATGTTTTAGTTAGTAATTAGTATTCATATATTGTATTATTTTATTTTTGTTATTTAGAAAGAGTTTGATTAAAAATATTTTAGGAATAAATAAGTTTAAAAGTATAAAAAAATATTTTTATTGAATTTTTTTACATAGAAATATGATTAAAAAGAGAAGGTTTAATTATGCGGATATATTCGATATCCGATCCGATCCGCACTAAAAAGCGCGGATATCATATCCGATCCGATCTGATGAAAATTATGCGGATCGGATCAAATTTTTGGCCATATCCGATCCGATCCGATCAGCTATGGACCTGCAAAAATAATAACAAAAGGTTCTTGGGGTTATTTAATTTCGGTCCCCCGGTGGGTGCCAAATGTTCTTGTGTGAAAGTGAACTCCAATGTATAGCTCGTTCTGTTGATACTTGAACTTGTTTTCCTTGTGAGTGAGAGGAAGGAACATCGTCTTCTTGTAAGGACGGCGGCATTGGACACCCTGTAAAGGGACTCCAACGCTCAAGTTAGCAAGAGTAGAAGATAAATATGAGTTATTGAGAATGAATAACGTACCTCCTTTATGTCAAGAGTGGATATATTTATAGAATTGTTGTGCTACAGGCGGTTACTTAATGAGTTTAATATTGTGGAGTTGTTACTGAGTGGGTGATAACTGCTCTTTAGTGCTCTTCTTTAGAGAAGAAATTTGTGGAGAGATTACTGTGTTCGTCTGGGTTGGCACGTAGTTATTTGATTTTATAGGATAAATCCGTTAGGAGAGTAAAAATATACTCTCAACGTTCTTCTAATATAGTACGTGTGTATTTAATTTTAACCGGATTCTGATTTATAGTTTTGGGCCGAATTATAGCTAACGGACGGATCACCTGCGAAATGGGACGCCTACAAAATAGAGCAGTGACCATTTTTCTACTGTTCGTAGGCGAAATGACTTCCATTAGAATATTAGAATGGATAAGAAATGATCATATTGAATTTTTCTATTTAAACAATAATAAGTTTGGATGTTTCACAAAAATAGAAGGGGATTGTTAAGAATAGGTTTAGATTTTGTTTTTTATTTTTATTTTTTATAGATAATTTTTATTTTCAATTTTTTACATTTAAATTTTTTATGCCTTATTTTTAAATGTTAAAAATAACAAAAATATCTTTTATTAAAATCTATTTTTAAAATGAATATTTTAATATTTTAAAATATAAAATTATATTTTTATTAAAGGTACGTTTTTAGTTATTTAATTTTTTATTAAGTTATAATTTATTTTTATATAATATCCAACATGAAATATATTTGTTGAATTTATAGTCAATTTAGTTCTAAAATTTAGGATTGAATAAGTATATTTGTTAAATTTTTTTTATTTAGTACTGAGTACATACTACCTGAATTAAGAGAATTATGGTGAATAATAGATTAACTTACTAGTCTTATTTTTTAATGGTTGATCTATATAAATACAATTAATTATTTTAAGATTGTAATTTATTTCATATTTGATATTATATAATTGTTAGACAGAGAACTTAGTTAATGAAATGAGCCAATAATTAGAGAAGGCATAACCTGAAAAAAATAAAACTAAATAAATAAACACAACATCACAGACTCCAAAAATATTGATCTTTTGATAAAATTAAAATAAAATAATAAAAGAAAGGTCGCTGAAAAAATTAACAATATATATATATATATATATAAAAGAAGGTGGAATAACCTGAAAATTAGAGAGCATGATGGGAGAATCAAGTAATATAGTGGGATTAATACTAGGACATAGTGATGCACGGTGATGCAGAATAAGAAAATGGAGATACAGAAGCAAAAAGGGTCGCGGTTTATGCATGTTGGCAATTCACGCATAAATCGCGACACCCCTACGATTTATGTGATGATTTTCCTCCAATGTAATCCGCAACACCCCTATAAGTCTATAACGGATTACGTTCATTTGTAAACCGCGGTATCCCGGTTTATATAATTTATGAAAAAAATACATTTTGGTATCAACTTTTTAAAATATGTATTTTAGTAATTTTGCGGGCCAATTTATTTAATTCAGTAAATTGTCTTTAATAATTTGTAACGTATTTACAAATTGTTAATATAATGACAGATTGTTAAATATACTATAAATTATTTATTTTGGTAATTAAAATAATTAAATTATTTATTTTAAAAAAATTCCTAAAAACATTTGAATGGGCCTAATTATCCATGAAAATACCTCCTTGTCATTGTCACAGACTTGGGTGGTCTAAAATAGGAGGAAAGTTCATCTATTGACAATAAGTGAGAGCTATATGAGTAGGTTGAGGCCTCCACCCCCATAGGGTTATGGAGTGATTCAAAACATGTTCCTCTCTCCATTTAATTGATTTCTGACGTGAGAGCACTGCACAAACATGCATTCATGCTTAGATTGATTTCTTTTGTGGGCGCGTGATGTGTCCTTAATTACCACTGCTACTAAACTATTCACTCTGGAATGCCCACATAAGCCAAAACTATAGTACCATAGATTCTTACTACTCATTAATTATTTCACTAGCTTTTTTAATTTTGGAGTATATACTCTGATGGAATAGTTAATTGACTGGCTACATTTTAGGCGGCACTCATTGAAGTTTCTAGCACCACCTAAAACCTTCCTTCTATATAGTACGACATAGTATGTACATAGTACCAACCAGTAGTTAACACTATTGTTTTAACAAAGGTGAAATGGTTTTATAATATCTAAATTACAAAAATAATAATTCAAAATTATTATATTTAAATTAATATTCATAATTTTATATACGTAATATTTATAATTTTATATTTTTAATAATAATTAATAAATACAAACAAAAACTAAAAAAAAAAGGACAAATTATAGTTATCTTTAACAGTTTAATTAACCTCCAAATTTTAGTCTCTTAAACATTTTTCTATAAATAACTGTGACCCTCTTCTTCTTTTCATCAGCTTTATTATTATTGCCACTAGTTATACTGTTATAGTAGTAGCTGAGGAGTAGTTGACAAATTAAGAGGCGTACTTTTTTAGTGGCTAACAAAGCAAAAGGCTGTTACATATGTACAAATTGTCTAGGCATTTAGTAGGGGAAATTAAATAATAAAATAATAATAAGTATTTTATGTATATCTTTTTAATATTAAAAAATGATTAATGAGAAAAACTATTTTTATATCATAAAAAATATTTTTCTTTAATTAAATAGCCATGTTTTAAGAAAATTACAAACAGTGAGCACCACCATTAGTTCACATAAGAAGTGAAACAAAAGCTATAGATTTAAAAAGTGTGGAGTAATAGCTTGTCACTTTCATTGTCACTTGGATATTGGAATAGCAATGCAAGTTGCATATAGTGCACACGTGAGGAAGTGAAACAAAATGGACCAGGCACGACTCAACCGTGGCCATGCATATGCTTGTATTGAGTTTTGGAGTTTTTTTTAATAGTTTTAAATATATTTTTTATTTTTTTATGTTTTGAAAAATAACATACAAAACTTAATAAAAATTATCTAAAATAATAGAAAAAAAATTCTAAAACCTAACAAAAAAAATTCAAAATCGTTAAAAAGAACATTCAAAATTATAAAAAATATCTAAAATTTCTAAAATTTAAACATCTAAAATCTAAAGGTATTGTTTGTTTTTATTTACTTTTTAATGTACATTTCTAGAAAAAAATATCTGAAACTTCTAAACTTTAAACATCCAAAAGTTAGATATAAAAAATTATCCAAAATGATGTCTTCGTTTTTAATAGTTTTTTTATTTATTTTTAATTGTACATTCCTAAAAAATACTTGAAATCTCTAAAATTTAAATATATGAAATCCAGGAATAAGAAATATCTAAAATTATGTTTCTTGTTAATAGTTTACTTTTATTTATTTTTAATTGTACATTCTCAAAAAAATATTCGAAACCTTTAAAATTTAAATATCCAAAATACAGGTATAAGAAATATTCGAAAGCAAAGCCGTTTTTTTATCATAATTAGAAGAGTTTTTATTGTGTTTAAATTTTAGAATTTTTATTATTAGGTTTTGAAAGTTCTTGTACAATGATTTTAGATGTTTTTTTTATTATATTTTGAATGTTTTTTCAATTGATTTTGGATAATTTTTTTGGTTTATTTAGAGCTCAACTAATAATTGGTTATTGTTTGTTGATAGTCCAATTGATAACCTAGCATGATTGTATATTAAAATGGAGCAGGAAAATGTTGAGGAGTATTATCCGAATTCCAAATGGATTGAATAAGATGTATCGAATTGCATGATGGATTTTATTGCTAGGAATGAACGGACAAAGGGCCTAGGGGGTGGACAATTATGTCCATGAACCAACACAGCACAAGCCCACATGGCTCATGGATATGGACCGCTTCAAGATCATAACATTTCAACCACCAAACAAAACATTATTAGCAGCATCATTTCTGCATGCATGCAAGCGTTGTGGGCAGTGGGCACACTTCATTCCTCGTTCCACAAGTGTGTGGTCATAGTAAGAACTAAGAAGCAAATTAAAATAAAGGTTTTTCAATCGAATAATTATTAATTAATATTACTATAACTTCATTTCAGTGTGTGATTATAGTAAGAAACGAGCGATGCATATTATTTTGGGAAAAAGACATGTAGCTCCCTGACTTTTTAAATTTTTGATAAATACATCCCTGACAATCCCTGACAAAATTTAAATAAAAAAAGTTCCTAACTTTAACAAACGGGGACAATTTAGTCTTTCCGTCTATTTGCCTCTCATACACCAAACGGAACTGGCTGACGTGGCTGAAATGGCGTCCAGGTATCCGTTATAGTGCCACGCTGGAAGGAAAATAAAGTTTGAAGGATAAATAAGTCATTGACGTCATTTTACAAATAAAGTTCCAAGGACAAATAGGTCCTTGAGAATTTTTTTTTTCAAAATTAATAAACTCTTTTCTTAAATTCTCTCATTTATCTCTCTCCATTTTTATATTTTTCTCTACTATTTTTACTCTATATATAATTATATTTTATATTAGTAATTTGACAAATCAAAATATGTCATTTGATATTTTTTTACAATTAAAATATTTTAAATGTAAAAGTATACACATTAAATTATTTTAAATTTTAGATAACGAATGTTAAAATTAATTATTAATAAAAAATTAGACTATTTCATATAAAAATAATAACTAAAAATCTTATTATTTAATTTTTTATCTGCGGATATCTTGGTCTTCTTAGTCATAAATTTTTGTCAACTTACGACTTTTTTGTAAAAGTAGTTTGATTTTATAAATCTTTTGTGTCATGCATAATTTATACTGTTAGAACAAAGTGAACTATAATTTAAAAAAAATTATTCTCGTAATGTTATTATGGATAAAAATACTAGTTCTAATATAATACACAAATGCATTAATGCTAACTTAATACATGAATGATGCACAAATGAACTAATGCTAACTTGATGCATAAATGAACTTATGCTAACTAATGCCACTGATATGATGAAAAATGAACTAATGCAATTTAACAAATTCTAATATAATACACAAATACACTAAAACTGAACTAATGCAATTTAAGAAAAAAAGTAGAAATAGAACAGCTCAATTTCTGCAATTTTAATACAAATAATTTAAATTGCAGAATACAACAAGTTATCATAATATAAACATAATAGAAGCATAATGAAAAAAAAATTCTCAAGGACCTATTTGTCCTTCGAACTTTATTTGCAAAATGATGTCAAGGACTTATTTGTCCTTCGAACTTTATTCCCCTTCCAGCGTGGCACCATAACGGACACCTGGACACCGTTTCAGCCACGTCAGCCAGTTCCGTTTAGTGTATGAGAGGCAAATAGACGGAAGGACTAAATTGTCCTCCGTTTGTTAAAGTCAGAAATTTTTTTGTATTTAAATTTTGTGAGGGATATATTTATCAAAATTTTAAAAAATTAGGACCTACCTGTCTTTTTCCCTATTATTTTTGGTTGTGCATGCTGTATGTGGTTTTTCACTCACAAGTCACAAAGTCAAAAGTGAATGTTCTTTTATTGTGCAATATGTATAAGAAAACTTGAAATTGTATGTTGACAATATTGGATTAAGAGGCCAAATTAAAATCACATGAAGAGAGACGCGACTACGTAACAATGAAGAAGCACTGATTTTCGATATGTTTCTTTTATTTGATGTAATGGGTGAGGTGAACTTGGAAGTAGCAAACCCATTCATGTATGTGCAGTACAAATTGCATATCCTAACTGTTCCAAGAATTACCTGAAATATTGATTTTGGGTTTGAATGTGAAGTCCAGACATTTTGAGGCTGCGTTGTTCTTACGTCAATGTGCCGCCGGCCGAGGATTTTTCGTAAAAAGGTGGGGGTGATATCTGCGATGCTTAAGTAAGCAAGGATTTTTGGTAGGTTTTAGTAGATTATAATATAAATTATATTTGAGAAATGTCAATGTATTTACAATAGAATTGATAACTATCAACTGTAGTTTCATTTTTATTGATGGATAACCATTTTTCTTTATCTTAGGAGTACGTTGGAATTTATCTTCTAAAAAAGATGAGAATAATAAGAGATTCACAGGACTAGTTAGTAGTTAAGAGTAAATAGAGCTGAATTCTTTCGTGGCAGTTTGACCTCTCCAGGGAGGTCGGGTATGGGTTGGTATCCTCTCCTTGGTTTAAGCTTTTTATTCTTACTGGGCTGACATTTATCAATTTGAGCCCGTGTACGAACACTGCCTCAAATGCTCTGTCTCTACTCTCTAACATCCGCGTCTTTGGGATCCATAATCATTCCTTTAATTTTATCCAACTATTCTTAAGTTTAGATTCTATTGCTCCCAGTGTGTTTAGACTTTAGAAAAAAGAAACCCTTACTTTATCAGTTAATCCATTGGCTTCTAATATAATTTATCCTTACAAGACATTTGAAATTACCAAATATCGGTCAAATTAGTTTCTTAATTTAATTTTAGAGACCATGCGGATATAGATGAATGATTTTGTAATGTCTAAGTTCAAATTAACAATTAGAAACATAAAATCACATTAAAAACATTAAAGAGGGAGCCTAACCATTTTGATATATAAATAATAATCATCTTATTTTAATAAAATTATTTCCTATATTCTTTTTTAGCTTAGTAATGTCTGTTTGCCAACTTGCCAAAATGCCAAGTAACATGAGAACTACTTAGTTTATACCCCCTTTTGGGTGAGAAGATAATAATACTTTAGAGGATTCAAAATCTTGAAAGTGAAATAAATGGAGCGTTGAACTCCTCGTGAAGACCTAGACAACACGACTGCTGTTTCTGAAAATTCGGGTCATTAAGAATACACAGAATACTTTACATGGCAGACCCGGTATATAAATGCAGCTATGCACGTCACATTTGTTTATTAGATGCATCCCAGACTATTGTCTTGCGTGAATCATGTTAACAAGGACATGGCAAAGATTTTTGAATATTGAAAGTTATATTTAATTAACATTTTAATTCCTTTAAAGTTCGTTTTGTTCGCAAGTGCAAATTAGTGAATTACCAAACGATGCGCTTTGACACGAAGCCGAAGGTGCAAGGAGAATTAACAGGTGTCTTATTTATGTTAACACCGTATTTAACCAAATCAGGGAAATACACAATATTCATGTATGACTAAAGAAAATTGATAGATAAGTTATTTACAGAACTTCGTCATCTAGCTGGTTATAGAAAGAACCGTCATCAATGGGCATGGATGGTGGGGTTCCAGGCGGTATACAAGCTTCACCGTTCTCGCCGGCACATATGCAGAGAGCCTCGGCATCCCTGAGGGTTGCATCGAGGTCAATTTGACCGCTAAGCTCATTTATAAACTTGAGAAGGTTGTCGAAGTCCATTCCTTCCCACATTATCTTATTACGGTGTTGTTTCAAGAGAGCCACACAGACATAAAGGTGCAGATGCTCAGATGGATAGTGTGTCCACAACACTTCCCACAACCGCATTATTTTTTCGAACTCAAACTCCCTGAAATGTTAATCAATATTAATTAGATTAGATTAGTTTAGTTGTCTAAATAGCTGTTGTACACACACATTAGCAAAATCAAGGCATGTCAGAAACACTAAACTTCAACAACGTTTAGTTTGTATCAAGGTGGAAAAACATTTCTAGTGTCTTGTGTTCCAAAAACGAGTGAACTATGACAAACATAGCATTTCAGGGGAACTAACCTTTTAAATTGGATCAAAATCCAACGAAAACAGAAGAAATAATTCAAGCAGTCGTGCTGCTTGAAATAGTTATGCAATGGACAATCCAGTAGCTCCACCAACTACAGGGAAATAAAAAAACCCAATGTTACGAACCACAAATGATAGCAAAAGCAATATATCTCACTACCAGAGTTCCCCACAAAGCTGCAGACTGGTTACCCAGGCACAGGAAAATTACGGCTTTAGTTCCGGTTGATGAAGCCATCAAAGCCAAGATGCATCAGCATAGTAGCTAATGCAGAAAATTAAAATTAAAGATGAATGCTAAAGTAATTAGTGCCAAACAAATCATTCTGCCATACTAGAATGCATACTTGAAAGATCCTATGGGAAGTGACGTTATATCAATTTTCTCATATTGACCCTGGAAGGGCACTTTTGGAATACTATTGAAAAAAGTTTATTAATAGAATTTAGGAATAATTGCAAGGTAGCTACATAGAAAAGCTGATCAAAGGCACTATCACAAGTTCACAACCTTTTTTCTATGTTCTAGATCATTGGAAAATCATAAGTAATAACACTTCCAATTTGAGATACACACGTCACTATATCATTTAAGCATACAGGTGCACTATAAGATGAAAGCCAAATCAGCTTCTGTATTCATGTGTTAAAATAATAAAATGATAGGGCCAGGTCATTGGGGCAAATTGAGTGTGAATCAACCGACAAATGTATGACAAGCAATCCTTAAATAATTAGGAATGAGGATGTGTTGCTTGTTAAAAAAAGGAGAGAGAGAGAGAGAGAGAGAGAGAGAGAGAGAGACCTTAGATAATGCAAAAAGTTGAGAGTGCATGCCATTTTGGTCACGATTAAAGTTCGGTCCAAGACGCTCCAGTAGAGCAACAAAACACCAAAATGCCTCTGATTCATCACCCATCACAAACAATATCGGAGACAAAAGATCGCTCATTCCCTATAAAACAGCACATATTTAAAATCTCAACCATATTAGAAGATGGTGTTCAGAGCAACAATGCTCATCTATTGCTTGTTTACTTGTTTCTTGGACTACATGAAACGGAGAATTATATTGAGAAAAGTTATGGGACAAGATCATCAATTATTTCACAATGTAACTTGGCACTGAATTACTATTTGGTATAACAGAATAATTAAACATCCATGGAAACCACACATGAATACACAAAAAAGGCTGCATCTTTTTTTTAAAAAAGATTTAAATATACTGATATATTACAATACTTTAGTTAAAGACTTAAAGCCCAAGATCCCCCAAATAGTACCTGACAATAACCTAGATCGAAGTTGTAGAATGAATATGTCAACAGGATATCGCGCATAAGAATGATATTTGGATTATCATCCCCTTCATAGAAAGCAAGCGATCTATCAGTTCTCACCTTCAAAAATACAAGAAAGGATATTAAACTAAGCACCATTCAGGTTGTCATCCATGTGTATCCATTCTAGCTTAGAGCAGTTATCATTTGCTAACTTACCACATCTTTCTCAATAAGACCTTTCCTTTCCCTGAATTTTGTAAATCTTTTAGCCTGTGCCTTGGAGATACTCTACAGAGAGCAGAAAAATACATAAACAGATTTAGATTTCATTATTCGAAAAAGCTTGATTACACACACGTATACAGAAAATCAGAAGGAAGACTAAAGGATGTGAGCCCATCCATGTTCACATCATTGAAATGGTGTAACTGGTAGTGTTAGCATTTGATATAAATGTTTTGAGACACTGACCTCTACATAATCAACTTCACCAATAACTTATGACAAAAAGGTATTCTGAAGTGAATGTTAGGACGCAAAGAATTAATCATATATATATATATATATAAAGCATGCAATGATCAAATGAAACCTGCCACTGGTTCTTTATAGTTTCATACTCCGACTTCTTAACTGACTTCAGGAATTCTCTCTCTGCATATGTTGAGTCATATGAATAGTATCCCAAAATCAAGCCCCAAACCTACAATTAATACATAGCCTTAAAAGAGTAAAAATGTATTCATCATAAAAGTAGTTAGATCAAAAGTGATCACAAAAACAGTACACAAACCTCTTTTCGTAAATTGTGCTCAAGTCCACCATAAAATATTCTCTTTCTCAAAGCTTCTGAATCTGTCACTCTCCCTTCAGAATCCAAGAAAGTCATCCACTGTGGATGTTTGACCCCAGAAAACAATTTAGCAAACAATAGACAGGGTTATTTTGCACAAGTAAGATATCTTCTAGGATAGACATCATTCATACCTCTTGAGAATCTAATGGGGGTTGACGTGGTTTTCCCCATACTAGTGATAATTTATCCAGCTGCCAGAAGATAAACAAAAAAATGACATCATTGGTATTATACAGGGTAAATAGGAGAAGTAAAACAAAACCATCCAAGAAATTTTGGTATTCTAGTGGAATTTATATCATTCCAAATGCACATACCCCAAATATAATATTTACCTTCACTACAACCAGGATATTCAAGATTCAAGAATACAATATGACCACAGATTAAAAGATGCCACAAATTGACAAAAAGTATAACTACAAATTATGTCACTAGCGCACCAAAGATAAAGTCTTGGAAATTATACCATACTGGTCAAAGGATGCTATCTCATTGTTCATTCTAACTTTATTTATATTCAAGGTATAAAAGATGTGTAAAAACGTAACAACGGTGTAAAATGATCGTGCAACTGACACCATGAATTTCTGTTGCTTACAGTAAGGCTAGTATTAACAATATCAGCAATGAAGTGAATAAGTTACCGCCTTAGGATCTGGGTATCGGTAGATTTCTTAGGCTGATCAAGGTTAGGCTGGATTTGGGTGCTCCTTTCATAGCCACTGAACCCATTATTCTGGTTTTCACCAAAGAGTTGAGATGTTGTTTCACGAGCAAATCTTGTTACAAGAGAGAACTTCTCTAACACTTGAATAGAAAGGTCCCGAGGATCATGAGCTTTATGTTTTGGTCTACCATGGAATTGAGGAACACTGGCACTTAGATTATTGGCACCACTATCAGTCCTTTCTTGGTTCTCATTCAAATTTGTTTCATCAACTGAAGGTCCACATGCAACAGAAACAGCCCTAGGCAGCTCCAAAGAAGACAAAGTCCTCTGGCAGTCAATCCAAAAATTGGAACATTTAGCTAGCCAAATATTATGATATAAAATTGAATCTAATAAATCAAGGATACTTCAGACTCATAAGGCATCCAGATGTAAGCATCTACACTCTCCTCATCCACTTTCAAGAGAGTAGCCAAAAACCCATACATAATATGAGTGCCTATCCTAAGATTTATATATATATCTCTATGCATATAGTCTTAGAAGCATTCTTTTGAATGTTGACATGTGGCACTCAACTAAAAACCTACAATTTTCCACTATCCAAACAAAAGT
>NC_029772.3:92985282-93004685 GCF_000817695.3 Arachis duranensis | reverse complement strand
ATGAAAACTTTTCTCTTTATTTTTTGAGATATTCCTCCATATAGATAAAAGTTATAGATACCATGCACCAATAATACAGTTGCCAACCCCAAACATTAATAAAAAAAAAACAAATAGCACATACCTGCAGTGTATGCTGAGAATCATTCACAAGGAACACATTTGCATCTTCGCCGGATCTGAGAATTCATCATATAGCTAATCACATACCTGTAAAAGATAATGACTTTAACAAAATATAAAAAGGAATGCTGGATGCTAACCTCAGAAGAAGAACATGTTGCTTAATTGTAGCAAGGAATTCTTTGACTCCTCCACTATAGAAGTACAGTGGAGGATAAGCAAGTCCTGCACGAAGATTTTATTCACACCAGATAGAATTGTCAAAAACAGAAGGGTATAGAAAGCCACAAATATTTAAACCTACTCAAGGTAAAAGCAAGTCTCCATTGATGAGAGAATCGTATACGTTTTATTTACATAATCAATGCTACCGAAAATGTTACCCCAGAAAAAATCCATTTAGATTCATCACAAGAGCTTCACCTGATGATAGAACAACAATGATATATTGCCATCCAAGTGCAGGCGAATGCCTCCGGATGGACCTAATGTCAGTGAAGGGCACCGCTCTTATGGTGTAAAGGCTTCTCTCTAACCAATAAATGGAAAAAACTTTAGCATATTGATACACCACACTGCACAGGATAATAAACTCATCCAGTCTACACCAAATGCGAATTTACCTTTCTCAGAAAGGCTCGCCTCTGAGCTATGGCCTTTGTAAGGAACCCAAGTCTAAAGTGAAGCAAAAACGAACACATTAGCACAAACAATACATTAGACCGAACGAAATGGATAAGAGCAAACAGAAAATGATCACCATGAACAAGGAAGTGCCTTGCTTAAACAGCTTCAGTCTTCCACTAATTCTTTCTGATGCAAACTGCGTTGGATGAATTGCCACATTGTCCTTCAAAAACACAATCTCAGCATCGTCCCGCTCATGAGGCGAGCTCACCTTTGTACTGTCGCTTCGCAGCATGACGCTAGCAGAACCCTAATCAAATTATATATGTTAAAAAAACATCAACTCAGTTAAATTTGTGATTGGAATGATAAAAATTAAGAAAGCAATTCAATAGTGAAGCATTCAATTGAATCGTGCAACCCTAATTGAAATGCAATCGGATCGGAACCGGAGAAATTGTGAAGTGAAAGGAGAGGAATAGAGAAATAGTGTTACTTGTTGCTGCGAAGCGGCGTAATCGGCGTCGTCGGATAAATCGTGAAGCTCCGATTCTAACATCGGCGATATCGCAGAGAAGTGAAGATGAAAATAGAAAGCGAACTCACAGAGGAAATAGAGAGGAACCTTCGCGGCGAAGGAAAATAAGGGGAAAAATTTTTTTTGCGTGTTGCGGGAAGTGAAACGAAGATGAGAAAGCGAGATTAGCGTCACGTTCTGTTGATTATACTCCTTTGTGTTGGACGCGGGTAAGGAATTAGCTCCGTGTCAAATGTGAACCGCTGATCATAAGAGAATCAGAGATTTAACGGTTCAGATCGCTGCCATTTTCGTCTTCGTCCTTCTCCGCTGCCCAGTAACTAACTTCCGTGATCCTCCCACAGATTAATTTTATCAACTTTTAAATTATTTTTTATTTTTTGTTATTCATAAATTTGGAAAATACTTTTTGCCAACAATTTAACAATCTAAAGTGACGGTTTCCTCTAAATTATTCGTCAAATTACGATAAAATCACAAAAAAAAGTGAAATAAGGTTAATGGTTAATTTACATCAATAAATTAATTAAAAATCAAATTTATATACACGTCTATAAATCGAATAAGGCTAATTCGGTTTAAACATTTATATACATAAATTGAATTAACTTAATTCAATTTAGCAAATATTTAAATAAATTAAATTAGTTCAATTCAATTTTTTATAATAAAAAAGAAAATTAGTCCCATAATAAATAGAACTAGTCAATTTTAATTTATAAGAAAAGAGAATAAAAGATAAATCAAATCACCCTAATTTAATGAATTTAGAGAGCATTTTTCACTATAAAACTCTCTATATAAGGATCGAATTGCCTTCATTTATATTTATTTATTTTTTTATCTTCCAAACTTATGCCAGAGAAAATCTAAAAATTTTTTTAAGGGATTTAGATTGATTAGATTTATCCATTCTCCACTAGTAACTTGAATTAGACTATAATAAATTCGATTAATTTGATTCACGTTTAAATATTTAAATTGAGTTAGACTGATTTGTTGTTTATAACAAGTATGTAACCAATTTCTATTAAGAATATCTAGGTAAATTTGTTTAAGCTTGGTTAATTAAAATTTTTACTTTTTTTTTTTTGGGTACATTTTTTACTTTCTTTGTTGTATTGGCGTCTAGTAATTAACTTCCCCATGTATGTTTTTTTTATCAGATTAGAATTTTTGGTCTTGGATATTCATTTCGATTCATAAGCTGTGTTTGTTTTTTTTTTGATAAAGTGGATTGGACAGCCCCAAAAGATAACCTTGCAATACCCAAATTCAGTTCTCAACTTTGCTCGGGTTGTTGGGCATAGCCCAAGTCCAAAAACAAAAAGTTCTCAAGTTTGCTCCATGAGTGTCTTGACCACTTTTTATTTTTTGAAAGACTCCAATTATTCGTGCATGCCATTCTTAACATTGACTGCCGAAGGGCTTGTTATTGTTTCTTATACATCATGATTGCATTAAGCGTTAGTTTGAAACTTTAGACAAGCCTTCTGAGTTGTATTATGCATTATATATTTATATACATAATATGGAACCATGGCTACAGTTCAATGTTGCTGCTCAAAAATGCTATATATTCGTACACTAAAATTAGTCACTAATATTAGATATTGATGTATTTGTGTATAAATATATATGTAGTTTAATTTATTTTTAATATTAGTATTTTTACTCATAATAATATTATGAGAATATATATTTTTTAAAATTGCAGTCCACTTTATTTTGACAGTATAGATTATGCATGACACAAGATTTATAAAATCAAACTACTTTTATAAGAAAAAAAATCGTAGGTTGACAAAAAATTTTAACTAAAAAGACCAAGATATCTGTAGATAAAAAATTAAATAATAAGATTTTTAGTTATTATTTTTATATGAAAAAGTCTATTTTTTATTAATAATTAATTTTAACATTCATTATCTAAAATTTAAAATAATTTAACGTATATACTTTTACATTTAATAATTAGGTGTTAACTGTTAAGTCTATTGCACAAAAAAATAATTAATTTTTATACTTACTATTTAAAAATATTTTTAAATTTAGCATAAAAAAATTATACTGATAATTATAAAATTAACTCAAAATTATTTTTTTTTAAAACATTTGAATCTTGATTCTAACTTTTAAAGTTTTAATTATAACATTAGTATTCTCTTAAATTATATGTAATAAATATTTAAAAGAAGAGAAATAAAAATATAGATTAGAAAGATAAGCAATGAAAATTTAAAATTAAATAAAAAACTAAAAAACTATGTATATAATAATAATAATAATAATATTTTTTATTTAAATTATATTATTTTGTTAATTTTATTTTCTGTAAAAGAGAAATATAGAAAAAATAGAGCATGAGAGAAAAGAGAGTGAAAGATAAAGATGAAGAATGAGAGTGAGAATTTGTTAATTTTGGAAGAAAAAATTTATTTTAATTGTAAAAAAATATCAGATGATATATTTTAATTTGTCAAATTATTAATATAAAATATAAATTATATATAGAGTAAAAATAGTAGAGAGAAATAGAAAAATGGAGAGAGAGGTAGATGAGAGAATTTAGGAAGGAAGTTTATTAATTTTGAAAAAAAAATATTTTCTCTCAATTTTAATAAAAGAGTGTTATGTGACACATTTGATTATTAAATAGATACTAATATATGATACATAATATAGGTATATTTCAATTTCAATTTTAATTTTAATGCAATTAAAAAATATCATGTTGCACATTTTGATTGTCAAATTAGTAATTAGTCATTGATATTAATAATGATATATAAAATAGATAGAGTGGGTGAAGGAATGAGAGAAATAGAGAAAGAAAGAGGGAGGGAAGAACTCTTTAATTTTGGAGGGAAATATTTGATTTCAATTGTAATGAGAGAGTGACATGTGGTATATTTTTTGTTGTAAAATTAGTAAGGATGAGGGAAGAATTCCTTAATTTTAGAAAAAAAAAATTTCAATTACAATGAAAGAGTGATATATGACACATTTTAATAGTAAAATTAGAAAAAAGAAGAAGAGAATTATTCCTTAATTTTGGAGAAAAATATTTGATTCTAATTACAATAAAAAATGACATTGTAAAATTAAAAATATATAATAAATAATAAATATATTTATATTCCAATATATATTTTATACTAGTAGCTAAATTTAGTAGTTAATTTTAAAAAACACATGGCATAATCTTATATATGTGTGTGTATTCACATTCAATTATATATTACATGTGTAACAGCATGAAAAAAGTATTTGGCTTTCTAAAAAAGATCGGAAATTATTTTCTTTTCGACCAACATTTCTTTTTCTCTTTAAATTTTTCTATTTGTCATCAACTATTTCTTCTTTTGCTGATTCTTAAATAAAAAAAAAAGGTTAATTCTCTAACAAAACCATTCCCTATATAACTAAAAAATATGTTATTAACCAAATTAATTTTATATAATAAAAATAGTTATTAACCTGTTAAAAAATTTAAAAATTAGTTTTGAATCGGTTATAAAAATAAAAATCCATTTAAAAAAATAACTAGTTTTTCAATAAAAAAATTAGTTTTTAGAAGGAAAAAAAACAGTTTTTGAAAAAAAATTGGTTTTCTACAAAAAAATCTTTTTTTATTAAATTTTTAATTTAAAAATTTGAAATTAGGATTTTTTAAATTTAGTTTTGATTAACCAGTTAAAAAATAAAAATCGGTTTATTAAATCTAGTTTTGATTAATCAATTTTAAAAAAATATGGACATAATTTTAATTTTAAAACTATTTTATTAAATTGATTAACTAAAATGTGTTTATAATTTTTGAAGTGATTAATGAGAATTTAGTTTTTTAATGTAGAGCCAAAGAAGGAAATAATTCCCACTTTTCAGATTTTAGAAGAGTGTCCCCTAAACAAATTATCCATGATAAGAGGAAGAGGGACAAAGAAGGTGAATGAAGTGGAGTTCGTGTGGAGTGCATGTCTTTCTTGTCTTCGCAAACTGACAAACTTTCATCCTTCTATTGCCATGCACATCTGAAACACACCCCCTCGCATTCCAAAACATTATAAATTCATAACCCTCTTTCTTCGATTCTAGATTCTACATTAATCAAAAAATTACTTCTATTTAATATTCATCAAAATATTATTTTATAGTATATAAATGTATTCCCTAAAGCAATGAACATAATAACATGAAAAAAGGCATAGTACAAGGGGTGGGAAAAAGGGATAAAGGCATTCAAATGTTTATCTTGAACAGTAAAAATTGAGAGAAAGCATGTTGGCTTTCTTTCACCACAATGATTTTATAACAAAATGGATGTCACCTTCCAATATTAATATACAAAAAATGCTAAAAAAATTTAGTAGAATTTATTATTTTTTGTCATCATTTTTATTCGTGAGTCAAATTTTTTTAGTCCATCAATTTAATAACATACTTTTAAGAATAAAATATATTTTTTATCAGTAAAGTTTAATAAAAATTTTAACAATATTTTTAAGTTTTATTTTATTTTAATTTTGTCTCAAAAATTTTTGATTTGTATCATTTCAAAAAATTTAAGATCGATTCAACAACAATTTCAAAAAAATAACCCATCAACATAAGCAAATCAAGCATAATTTTCATGCATTATTGTTATATTGGTCTTTATTTTTTTAAAGATTTAGCCGTTAATGATATATTTGATACAAATTGAAAATTTTTGGAATAAAATTGAAACAAAATAGAACTTAGGGGTATTTTTAAAACTTCATTTACCAGACTTCAGGAACAAAAAATATACTTTACCCTACTTTTAAACTATATTTTTAAACATTAGTACCTAATTACTGGTAAAAAAAAAAATAAATTCAGCTGATATATATTAGACGAGACAGGCTTAAAAGAGCAGCATATATAAAATCTTTGTATCCCTATCTCTTTTGGTAGCCACTTGAACCATGCATATGCACGAGGCTGGAATTTTTTAAGTACAGTGAGGAATGAAGGAATGATGGAGGAGGTAGCTTTTGACCAAGAAATGAAAGGGCATGCAATGCAAAGAATGAAGAAGGGAAAGGGAAAGTCCTAGGATCTGGTGATGAAAGACATGAGAAATTGGGAATATGGTTTAAGGCGTGGGGGAATATGTTTTGTTAGTGGCACGCCAACTTATCGCCACAAATCATCACACACCATATATATCTCTATTTTTTACTTTGTATATATATGTAACTCTGATCTGATGAAATATTATAAATAAAAATTTAACATCAAGATTCTCTTAAAAATAACTTATAACATCATAATCTCATCTCATTAGATAGAATCATGGAATTAACTATATGAATAAAGTGCATTGCTACGGTACTATGCCATATAGATTCTATTTGGCTGCGTTTATTTCTAAGAACAGGATAGGACAAGATACTGAAAATAGAATAGAACAAGACATTGATAAATAGAGATACAAAATTTTGTGTTATTGTATTCTGTTTAATAATAAATTAGAATAAATTATAAAAATTTAATTTATTCTCATTTTTTTATTCAAAAAATTTGAGATGAAAAATATAACAATAAAAAATATAATTATAAAAAATTAACAAAAATAATAAAAGAAAAAATAAAAAATAAGTTGTGTCTCTTGTTAGTGTTTCCGTGTCCTTCCTGTCAGGATGGACACAAAATACACTAATTAAGTATTTCTGGACACATTGTTTCTGTCCATGTCTTTTCTGTCAAATACAATTTTGTGTCTCAGTGTCCCTGTCTCAGTGTGTCACTGTAAATAAACGCAGCCTTTGTATTCAATTTATATATCTTCCTAAATACTAAATAAATTAAAAGTAATAAATTGTGTTAATTAAACTATTAAAACAGCCTTGCACATTCTAAAAATACAAATATGAATTTAATTTTCGTGTAATGTTAGTATAAAAAAATTATTTAAACGTACGTAAATTTGATTCGATGACCATATAATTTTTTTACATATATTATCACTACATTAAAATTAAACTATATATAATAGTTATTTATTTTTTTCTTTGAACCCTTTTTTAAAAGAGACTTTTACACTTCCCCAAACCTCAAAGAGGGGTAGAAGAATATATTATAGAAATGAATTAAAAAAAAAGGAAAAAAGGAATAGAGAGGTAAGAAAGTGAGAAGCAAAACCCAAGGAGAGTGTCTCCCATTTCAGGCCCAAGGGAGGCCCCTTAAGCGCCGGTGTCCCCGCCAGCTTTTTTCCTTCTTGATGCTTAATCATAATTAATCATAATTAATTGTTTTCTCTCTGTTTCTGCCAAACATAATGCCACACTCTCTCATCTACGTTCCAAGACATATATCCCTATGCTCACATTCTGCACTATGTTTCCATTTTAGCTTATAAATAATATGCATGATATATTAATACAATAATATCATATAGACAAAAAAAAAATAATAATTTAAGCCGTCTAAATTTACTTTATTTAACGTTTATTTATTATATAAGGTGGAAATTCAGGTACAGTCGATTTCACGTAAAGATATCTGAGAGCTGTTAGATAATTTGACTAATTTAACTAAATTTTCATCTAACAGCTCTCATATATCAACTTTACGTGAAGTCGACTTCACCTGAACTTTCACCATTATATAATGCATTAGATAAAATTAAAAATAATAAATTTTAGTAGATACAAAAATTTGGTTCAAGAAGATATATATGTATGAATTTAATTTTGACGTATTAATGTAAAACTATTTTACATGTGCATCTAATTACATAATGTTATATTAGTAAAAATAACTATTTTTACAGTTGTGATTGTACAACTATATAAAACATTTTATATTTTCAATGCATCAAAATTAAACTCTATACACATATCTTATTATAAGAGAAACACAAGAGAGAGATGATCACTAATAATGTGTTGTGTTGAATTGTATGGAAGGTTCTTTAAATTGAAGTTACAAGTTATAACCCTTTAAAAACATGTAACTAGTGATGATGTTGGGATGGATATTAGAAAAGCAAGCATGATTTGTTCATATAAGCCAACTATCTTATTCTCTCTTTATGACTAAAAGCAAGCATGATCTAAAAAAAAGGGGGAGCCCGGGTGAAAAACAATAATTAATGTTAGAAAGATTGTGTTTCTTTCTTTCTTTCTTTGTTTCTTCATGTATGTGTGTGTAGAGAGGGATGGAGATAGAGAATATTTTGAAGTGCATGCGGAAAGAGATAGAGATTTTTATTTGAGTAGAAACAAAGCATGAGGAAACCCTAAAGTAAGTGTTGCTCCCTCTTCACATCATTCCACTCACCTTCTTCACTCTTCACCATCCCGAGGCACAACACCTACCATACTTATATACACATTCTCGTGCTTCTTTTCATTCATTCATTCATTCATTCATTCCCATCACATTCTTCTTCTCTCCCTTAACTCTATACATTTGCTTATATCATTTCATATTCATATCTATCAATATCATCTATATATGTATCTTATTTGAGGCCACCTAAACCCTAGCCAATTAGATTGCATTCACAATTTTGGTACATACACTATATATAAATATATGAATGTTGTGTGGGATGATATATAAAGACAAATTTGGCAAAGGCAAAAAGATCAAAAGAACCAACTAACCCATTCCCCTTTCTTTCTTTCTTTCTTTTGTCTCCATTTCATAGTTTTTGATAGTATGGTGTGTGGAGAACCCACTTTGGTTTGCTTGGAATTTATTATGTGTTTTTGTGCTTCTTTAATTTTTTTGATTTAGGCATGGTGCTATCATAAAAAATATATATAGTCTCTCCATATTAATGCATTAATTGATAGTGACTCCCATGATATCATCCATTGGAGAATTCAAATTGAACACCAAATTAAACCTTATAAGTTATATTCATAGCTTTATTTGATGGCCACCTAATAATTGTCATTAATTAGGTGCATATACCCTTGGGGGACCATATAGGATATTCTATTTAATATTGAAACAACTTTTTATTTCTTTTTGGTTTGGTAGAGAGATGGAGAGCCTAGCTAGCTAGCTAGCCATGATAGCCACTTGAGATTTTCTTTAAGATCCCCCACTTGATAGCTTTCTATGTTGATATATCATGGATCATGCCCCATGTAGGTGAAATGAATTGAATTCATCTACTTTGCTATTGAGAGAGATTAATGACGATGATGATGATGTATGGGAGAAAGAAAGAAAGGAAAGCGATGTTGGTGAGGTTCAATCCGAAGACGGATTTACATGGTATAATCCAGTAAAATACGATCTCAGATTGAGCCGCGCCAATATCACTTTTTCATTTATATCCATATTCATCATCATCATAACATCGATTCTCTCCTCTCACAATATTACTCCCTTCTCATATCCATATGGATCTTGATTAATATTCTATATATACTTATTGCAAACAATTATTTCCTTCTTTGAATCAATCTTGATAGAAGTTCTAGCTGCTGGTGCTAATTGCAAACAAGATCAGGTATATACGTGTTTATATGAATCAATCTCCTTTTTGTTTTTGCAAAGTTTACTATTAGGGTTCAAATAGACATAAGTCATCATCGTCTCTAAATTTTGTTAGAAGGTTAATTAATAGATTATGTGTTGATCAGTCTAATTTCTTTGATTTAGTAATTCAATAACATATTTTAGTTTAAACTTTTAAATATTACTAATTAAAAATGATAAATTCTACTGTGTCTCTAGTTTTTATTTTTTAACTAGATAGTCATCAAAGATATATATAGACCACCATATATACATACATATATATACATATATATATACACATAACACATTTTTGATGTTGTAAGATTATAAGAGTTCAGCTAGCTACTGTATCATTGAGCAAATCTACTGGAGAAAATAAAGAAAGAAGACTAATTATATATATTTGACTTAGTTGACAAACTGATTATGATGTCATGATTATTAAGGAGATAATTAGTGTTATTTTAATCAAATTTTAGGGTTCATCTAAAGAGATAGATATATATAGTACAATATTAAGCAGTGAAATTCATAATTAGAGGGGTAGGGGTGGAATAATGGTGGATCCTTGATGTTTCTAAGCATTAATAGTTTTCATTTCTCATGATGCATGTGGGATCTATAAGCATGTGATATGCGTTTGAGAGGAACGTAGCATAACCTAAGTGTAATTACTATTATTATTATTATTCCGTTCAAACCGATCTTAATGTAAGTCCAAAAGTTAAATGACTTAACCAATTTTATATGTTTAATTAGTAGCTAGGAAATACATATATATACATAGATCCAGCTTGAGTTCATAAAAGATTTTACGTGCATGTATATTTCTCAATTTATTTATTCAGTAATAAGTTCATTCAGTTTATTTTGTTAGCTTGCTATGTACATTAACGTTGTGTGTGTTTTCTGAGTTTCTTTTTTTGTTGTAGAAAAATTAAGGGGCTGAGTGGTTCGTCAACTTGTAATTTTATTGTTTTTGTTTCAATTAGAATAAAAACATTGATAGAAATTGATTAAGTCACATTTATGATTTATGATGGTAGTTGTATATATTACTATGAGTAGCTATAGATAGTTCACTGTACAAGACATAATTTCAGATGTACATATTCATTTCTTTACTTTCTCTCTTCATTATAAGACTAAGCATATTTTTCTACCTTTTTTCTCAATTTAAAATACAAAAATCTCATTTGTATACCAAAATATATGTAGATGATTTTAATTATTTTTAATATATATTTTATACTAATAACTAATTTTAATAGTTAATTTTAGTGTACACGTAATATAATTATTTAAATCAAATATATTTTCTAAATTTTGAAGAACATGTATGTGATTTTCAAATAATAGAAACTGTCTTACGTTGAGAGACAATCCGAAGTATAACTTGTCTCTAAATGAATTCTACTTCAATGAGTATAGTATACTTTGTATTCTGGAGAACACTAATCGTATGAAGTACCTAAAAATACGTATTCGGACACTCAAATTAAAAGAAAAAATAAAAATATGGTATATCTAAATTTTGTTAGTCAAAGTATTTGTTTTAGAATAGCTTCTATATATGGTATATCTAAATTTTGTTCATAGAATTTAAAAATAAAAGAACTAATTCTACTTTGTTCTATTTCTATTTTCAGACAAATTAAGTACAATTTTTATAAGCATTAAAAATTTTTCCTTGTTTTAATTAGAGCTTACAGAATATATATCCTAAATGAAATGGACTTATAATCTCTTATATATATGGATATTAGGATATAAATATAGGTAATCTTTAACCGCTATACTTGTGACTTCACCTATGTACACAAGTTGAGATGGCTAACTATTTTTTCTTTTTTTTTTTGTTATGTTTTGTAATTGATTGATTAATAATATAGCTAACTGAATTAGAATGGACTAACTATAGTTTAATTCTCTAGAATCACAAATACAGCAAGTGTGTATATATATAGAGTGTGTAATTAGAAATAGTTGGCTGATGAACCATTTCATTTTTATTTGTATCTTTTTTTTCTTGTAATGAGAATTGATTGCAGAAATTTCTCTCTTTCAATTCACTCCGAATCATTTCCTTGTTTCTTCAATTATTTCGACCACTTTTAATATGGTGCGGTGAGCGTAGAAATGAGAATCAAGATCGAGAAATTCGAATAATCAAGAGAACAGGTTGATCTCATCATTGAATTCACGATTCAAGGTTCTGTGATCCCTAATTTTTTGGATCTCATCTCTCTTCTCATCTTCTTTCTTATTCCCTTTTCTCCTCTTCACAAATTTCTAATTTCTTGGACCTAATTCCTCGTCTCATCTTCTCATCTTCATTCCTCTTCTCCCAAACTCACACGATAGAGCTTGATAAGAACTTGCTCACTTCACCAACTCTACTTCAAGGTCGAAGTGACAGTTCTGATCAACGAGATTGTGGAGAAGAAGATCTGAATCTTTAGCAATCAAATCCATCGATAATTCGCATCATCAAGATTTAAGTTCAATTTACGTTTGCTCATGAAATCAAACCTTCACAACCATAGATTTGCAAACTATTGCAAATCTTATGAATCAGATCAACACTATGCTGGCACAATCAGCGAGAAACAACATTGTTTCTCTTAATGATCCCAATGAACCATATTACTTACATCCTGATGAGAGTCCAGGAACGCCGTTAATCTCTATCCTGTTGAGCTTCAACAACTATCACAGTTGGAAAAGAGCAATTATGAGAGCACTCAAGTCCAAGAATAAAGAAAAAATTCGTAGATGGAACAATTGTGAGACCAGCTCCTGATGATGCTCTAAGCAAGGCGTAGAATCGATGCAACAATTATGTGTTTTCTTGGATTAATTTGGCACTGACTCCAGAATTTGCACAAAGCATGATGTGGCACAATGTTGCGTCTAAACTATGACAAGACCTCAAGCGCCGGTACTGCCAAGGAGATGTCTTCAAGATCGTTGAACTTGACGATGAACTCTCATCAATCAAACAAGGAGACCTCACAGTCACTGCATATTTCACTAAATTGAAGATATTCTAGGAAGAGCTCGATAATCTCAGGCCAATTCCTCAGTGTGTAGGGTGTGATACAAGCAATTGTGTGTGTGGACTGGCAAAAGTTAGAAAGTACCAAGAAAAAGCATATGTAGTGAGATTCTTGAAAGGATTGAATGAAGCATACTCAAATGCAAGGTCACAAATCATAATGATGACTCCATTTCCTAAGATTGATCAAGATTTTTCGATGATGCTCCAACAAGAGAGGCAGCTACATTCACTTGAACCAATAAATGGTAGCAAGACACTAATTAGTGCTTCAAACAACCTTGCATATCCGAATAGAGGTAGAGGAAGAGGTAGAACGTCCATAAGAAGCCAAGGAAGAGACAAAGACACCATAAAACAGTGCTCTTTCTATGGTAAACTTGGACACCTCATAGATACATGCTACAAGAAGCATGGAATGCCTCCCCACCTCAAACAAGGGCATCAAAGCTTGATCAACAATGTGATTGTTGAAGAGAATAATGAAACAACCAGCAACACTCAAGGAGGGGCCAGTAAGGACGAGTTCGAATTCACTTTAGAGCAAAAATGTGTACTGATATCCCTACTATAGTAACAACCAGATCTGCAACATACAACACCAAACAAATCAAGTAATTACACTTCCATCCAACCAAGGTATAGTCTATGTGATGTCTGTGAATGTCTTTAAATCCAACTCCTGGGTGATAGACTCAGGAGCAACAGATTATATTTCTTTTTCTCTACAGGCATATCATTCATATTATCAAATCATACCCATAACTGTCAAATTACCTGATGGCACTCACACGTCTATATCTATTGTAGGAACCATAATTTTCTCAAAGCAATTTCTTTTATACAATGTTTTGTTTATTCCATAATTTAAGTTCAACCTCATATCTATGTCAAAATTAATTAAATTTCTTCACTATGAATAGGTATTTGATGATATGTGTTGTAAGATTCAAGATTGCTCTTCGCAAAAGATGATTGGTCGAGATGAGTAAAGAAAGGGCTCTATGCTTTTAAAGATCTGACCCCAATTGATCTACTCAGTGCAACAACAACAAAGATTTTAAGCACACACAACACCAACACACTAAACATACATGAATTAGGCACAATATGACATCATAGGCTAGGGCATTTACCTAAGAATAGAATTGATGTAATGAAAAAATCATACTCATTCATAGATAATTCTGTTTGTAATAATCCATATGACTCATGCCATTTTTCAAAACAAAAAAGATTACCATTTGGATATAGTTTGTCCAATGCAATTTTTTTTATTTAATTCACTTAGATATTTGGGGACCGATAAGTCATGTATCCACTGTTGGACATAAGTATTTTCTCACAGTTGTTGATGACAAGAGTAGATACACATGGCTATTTTTCATGTGAAAGCAAAATCTGAAGTGGCAGATTTGATTAAAACTTTTACAAAACTAGTCCAAACCCAATTTCACAAATTCATTAAAAAAAAGTCTGATCAGACGATGGACTAGAATTTAAAATACCACAGTTTTATTCAACCATGAGTATCATACACCAAATAAGTTGTGTTACTTATCCTTAACAAACTGGTATTGTTGAGAGAAAGCATCAACACATTCTTGGTGTCACTCGGGCACTTATATTCCAAGCCAATATACTTAAGTATTATTGAAATTATGCTGCTGCACATTCCATTCACATCATAAACAAACTCCCAAATCCAATTTTAAAGAAAAAATTCTCATATCAAATCCTATTTGATAAATTGCCTTGCATTGAATATTTTCAAATAGTCGGATGTCTTGCATATGTTGCTACACTTTCTATAAATAGAAAGAAATTAGATCATAGAGTAAGAAAATGTATTTTTTAGATCACAAAGATGGAGTAAAAGGATATATCATGTATGACCTCCAAATCAGAGAATTATTCATCTATAAAGATGTTCATTTCTATAAAACCATTTTTCTTTCAAAACACAATCTAATATACAGAATGTTGTTCCCACATCAGTTCTCAATCATTCACAACATGCATTTATTGATCCATTTGAATTCACTATTGAAAATGAGCAAATTTCACCCTTTTTATAACAAAATACTGTTCAAAGTAATACACAGCCACTAGTACACATACAACATGCACCACCAACATCAACACATGATATAGATCATGCATCTCATGCACCAAACACTAAATCTCCAACTGTATCACAACATACACGACATACACAAACACCAACTACTGTTGCTATTCCTACTAGGAGATTAACTTGGAAAAGAAAACTTTTCTCCTATTTTAAAAATTTTCACTTCTCACTAATGCACAAGAATTCAGCCCCTCAATCCTCTTTGAGACAGTGCAAATATCCATTGTCCAGTGTCATTTCTTATGACTCCCCATCAAATCCACAAAAGAACCTCTCTTTAGCTTTGTCAACTTTAGTTGAACCAGCCAAAAACTTATGCAGAAGCCGTTACATATCCCTGTTGGCAGCAAGCTATCAGTGCAGAATTAGAAGTTTTAAAGCAGAATAATACCTGACTCCTTACTATTCTATCTAAGGAGAAGAAAGCTATATGGTGCAAGTGGGTGTTCAAAACAAAATTGAAAGCTGATGGCACAGTTAAACGGTATAAAAAGTAAGGTTGGTTGCTAAGGGCTTCACACAAGTGCCTTGGCAAAATTATTTTGACACATTCTGCCCCGTCGTGAAGATGAACACCCTCAAAATACTTTTGGCCATCGCTGCTGCTAGATCTTGGATTGTCCATCAACTTAATGTCAACACAGCATTCCTTCATGGTGATCTCCCTGAAGACGTTTACATGTGAGTCTCACCTGGTCTCCATGTCTCTTATCCAACTTTGGTTTACAAGCTCGCATGCTCTCTTTATGGCCTCAAACAGGCCAGTCGCCAGTGGCATACCAAATTGGCCTCCACTCTCACTGCTTATGGCTACTCTCATCCAGACACGATGACTGTCTCTTTACCAAAAGAACAAATGATTCTTTTACCGCTATATTAGTTTATGTTGATGACCTTGTACTAGCTGACAAAAACATGGATGAAATTAGGTCTGTTAAACAGTACCTCCACAAACCTATTTCAGATTAAAGACATTGGTGAATTGAAATACTTTCTAGGCATTGAATTTGCAAGAAGCAGGGAGGAAATTACTATGTATCAACAGAAGTATTGTCTAGAACTTCTAGAGGACTATGGAATGCTCGCGGCAAAGGGGGTCACGACACCTATGGACTACTCAACACAATTGTCCAAGTCAACGGGCACACCACTTAAAGACCACACTGAATATAGAAGATTGATAGGAAGATGACTCTACTTAGCCAATACAAGGCTAGAGATAAGCTACGCTGTCGGAAAGCTCAGCCAATTTCTTGAATGCCCCCACCGATAAACACTTTGATATAGGATTGAGAGTATTGAGCTACTTGAAGCTAGCACCAGCTCAAGGACTGCTCTTCTTCTCAAAATTAGACCTTGAAGTGACAGGGTACTCAGACAGCGATTGGGCAGCATGCCCAGACTCTCGAAACTCAGTTTTAGGTTTCTGTTTTTTCTTAGGCACAAGCCTTATCACTTGAAAGAGCAAGAAGCAAAGTGTGGTATAATTCGCTCTTCAGCAGAGGCAGAATATTGTACCTTAGCAGCAGCCACTTGTGAAACTCAATGGATAACCTTCATCATAAAAGAACTAAAATTGACACTGACAAAATCTATAACAATATATTGTGATAACTAGGCAATTCTACACATTGTTGCAAATTCTGTTTTTCATGAAAGAAAAAAACACATAAAAATAGATTGCTAATGTGCAAGATAAATCAAAGAAAAATGTAACAAAGTTGTTACCTATTCGAACTACAGAACAAACTGTAGATATATTTACAAAAGTTTTGAGTCCAAAACTGTTTGCAACCTGTCATGACAAGTTACAGCTTTTAAATATTTACGCGCCTAAAATTTAAAGGAGAGTGTGACTTGACCCATGTGCACAAACTGAGATGACTAATCATTTTTCTTTTTTTTTCTATTATATTTTATAATTAACTGATTAATAATATAACTAACTAAATTAAAATGGGCTAACTGTAATTTAATTCTCTATAATCACAACTACAGCAACAGCAAATGTATATATATATAGAGTGTATGTGATCGAGAATAATTGGTTGATCAATCACACTTTCATCTTTATCTACATCTTCGCTTCTTTATAATAAAAATTGATTGCATAAATTTTTCTATCTTAATTCACTCTGAGTCACTTTCTTATTTTTTCAATCATCTCCACCATTTTCAACAATAATAATAAACAATGAAATTAAGAATATATATATATATATATATTAGAATTAAAGATATATAGTTAGTTGTAATTACCTAAAGCTTTTAGCTAGTAACAAGAAGGGAGAGTGATTACTGATTAGAGAGTGCAGATCTAGAGATCTGTGTCTCACTCAATTTTCTTTTCGAATATTATTGGGAGAGTGATTACTGATTAGAGAGTGCAGATCTAGAGATCTGTGTCTCACTCAATTTTCTTTTCGAATATAGAATAATAGTAATAATAAAAAAATAATACTCTAAATAGGTTCTCAAGAAATTTACCATCAGACAGTTTTATTTTCTACAAAATTTAACTAAGATTTCGACTCTGAGGTTCTCAGATATATTCCAAATACGTTCCCAAAACCGTTTGATCCGGTTAAAATGGTGACGTGTCAGGTTAACTGTGACATGTCACCTTTAGGACATTTTGGTCCCCATTCACGCTGGACAAAACGATGTCGTATTGGAACCAGGGACAAAACGACGTCGTTTTAGGGAGGACAAATTCGTCCCCACTTAGACAGAGAATGCGAACGGCGCCGTTTTCATGTGGGGGACCTATTTGTCTTATAATAGTATCTTAGAAGACCTATTTGACCTATAATTCGTGATGTTAAAAGAAGTTATATTTACTTCAACGCAAACCTTAAAAACACATTGACATTGGTCTGTTCATTTATCAAAATGGTAACATAAACCTGAGAACCCAAACATGTTAACCACACAAATATTTGGCTTCAATAGCAACACAAACCAAATCAAGTCAATAGAAGGTTTATTTTCTTCAACACAAACTAAACGAAACCATTCTAAACAACATAACGCCTTCTTTCTCCAACATAACAAAAGGTGGTAAGATAACTAATACAACAACTTTCACGCTAATTTGTAGAAGCATCATTTCTTGAAAGACTGGTTCAACTCTCGTGTTGGAATGAATTTGAACAACTTAGATACCGTGCCACTGGTTGCAGCTGATATTATCTCAACACTAACACTCCCCAAATTCTTGGCCCTAATTACTGTCTCCTTTGGATGTGTAAAATTTTAACAATACTGTTTATTCCAAGCTCAGCTTTCTTTTAGACATCTAATGGAGACAGTAATTAGGACCAAGAATTCGGGGAGTGTTAGTGCTGAGACTATATTAGCTGCAACCAGTGGCACAGTATCTAAGTTGTTCAAATTCATTTCAACACGAGGGTTGAACCAGTCTTTCAAAAAATGATACTTCTAAGAATTAGCATAAAAGTTGTTGTCTTAGTTATGTTACCACCTTTTGTTATGTTGGAGGAAGAAGACGTTATGTTGTTTAGAATGGTTTCGTTTAGTTTGTGTTGAAGAAAATAAACCTTCTATTGACTTTATTTGGTTTGTGTTGCTATTGAAGCCAAATATTTGTGTGGTTAACATGTTTGGGTTCTCAGGTTTATGTTACCATTTTGATAAATGAACAGACCAATGTCAATGTGTTTTTAAGATTTGCATTGAAGTAAATATAACTTTTTTTAACATCATGAATTATAGGTTAAATAGGTCTTCTAAGATACTATTATAAGACAAATAGGTCCCCCACATGAAAACGGCTCCGTTTGCATTCTCTGTCTAAGTGGGGACGAATTTGTCCTCCCCAAAACGACGTCGTTTTATCCCTAGTTCCAATACTATGTCGTTTTGTCCAGCGTGGATGGGGACCAAAATGTCCTAAAGGTGATATGTCACAGTTAATCTGACATGTCACCATTTCAACCGGATCAAACGGTTTTGGGAACGTATCTGGGGGATATCTGAGAACTTCAGGGTTAAAATCTTAGTTAAATTTTGTAAGAGACAAAATTGTCTGATGGTAAATTTTCTGGAGACCTATTTGGAGTATTATTCTAAAAAAAAACATGCCCTAAAATTCAATGGTTGACATCGTGTTGCACGTACGCAGGGTTAAATATAAATATAAATATAATTATCTAACAACTCTTCTCTGACCGAGTGGATTTAAATTTTTTATTAATGCTCTATCCACTCTACTAATTAAATGCAAACAGCAAAAGAGATAATCAGATATCACGTATTTATTAGCACAAAGCTTTGAGCGGCCAATTTATTCACCAGATATTTTAATTAAGAGTAATTCGATGGAGATAATAATTTAAAATTATTTTATTTAATTTAATATATATAACATTTAAAATTATATATTTATTATATTC
>NC_029772.3:92978835-92985261 GCF_000817695.3 Arachis duranensis | reverse complement strand
ATTTAAGGATAAACTACAAAAAATACATCTAAATTATTTTGATATTAATAAAAATATTTTTAAATTTTATTATTGATAAAATGTCTTAAATTATTTAAAAATGTGGTAAAAATGTCCTCATTCTTTTTGTTAATATAGAATATCTCAGTTCACAAGGTGTATTTTTTACAAATTTTTAAATTATTTGAGAGTATTTTTATTGATAACAAAATTTGAGATATTTTTGTCAATAATAAAATAATTCGAGTATATTTTTTGTAGTTTACCCTTCATTTAATATCTATTCCAGAATATATAATTTACTATCTATGTATTATAATTACATATTTATTATATCTAATATTACACAATTATTCTAACAGTAATTAAAAAAAAACTAAATACAAAATAAAATAACTTTGAGTTACTTTTCATTAGTTTTTAAATATTTTATATGGGTAAACTACCAAAAATACACCCGAATAATTTTATCGCTAACAAAAATACATTCAAATTTTGTTATCGGCAAAAATGGCTTCATAATTTAAAAGGTGACAAAAATGCCCAACATTAAATATGTATCCTCAAAAAATATTTTAGAGATTGAATTTTGATATGCTTTTTTGCAAGTATAATTAGAAAAATGAGATATTTTTATCCTTAAAATTTAGTGATTTTTTGCTAAGTATGTATTTTTTTGTGTTTTTTTTGTCAACAACTAATAATATTTTGAAAAAAATAAAAAAAGATATAAAGATCAATTTTTTATCTCCTTTTTTGTGTGAATTTTTTAAACAGTTATCTAAATATTTTTATTAAATTTTAGATCAAATGTATAAACAGTTTGTCAAATACAAAAGTTTTTGTCAGTTACAAAAAATAATATTCTTTTTGGACATTTTTATCATATTTTAAAATTATTTAAGGATATTTTTGTCGATAATAATTTTTTTGTGCATTTTTATCAACAACAAAATTATTCGAATATATTTTTAGTAATTTACCCGTTTTTTATATATAAAAAATGCCCAAGTTCCGTTTTTTATATATAAAAAATACTCAAGTTCTGATGCTAAGAAACTTGAAACAAGTGATGTGAGGTGAGGTTGGGAAAAATTAAAAACATGATTAGTACTAACTGCGGCGTAATTTTCCATAATTGACGCTAATAACCAAATTCTATGTAACCAACTAATTACCAGAAGGTGAACCTTTCTTGTGTTAAAAAAAAAAAAGAGAATAAGTTAAAGCAAGAAAAATAAACAAAAAGAATAAGCTAAAGCACTAAAGCAAAGTGAGGTTCTTTTTTCCAATTCAATTTGTCACTTGAAAACAGATGTTTATAGAATGCAGTCCACAGACAACAAATTATGCTACGCGTAAAAGCATTTATGCTCTTTGCATTGATATATATATTTATCACCAAGCATATATGCTAATTTGGTTCAATTTTATTCAACATTAACCACATAAGAATATAAGATGCTAATGCTATTTTTTGGGGTCATAAAAGCCTGCAACGTGTACATAAATATATGTTCACATCACTTAACAGAATATTGTGAGTTCAACTCTTTTCAGTGCCTTTCATTCTTCTATCTATTTATCTAAAATTGACACTAAAGAATGCATAAATTTGTGACCATTAATTGAAGGTGCATGAACAATAATGTTACTTCAACTGCTAATTGCTAAATGCAACTGATTTCATGTTGCAGCAAACAAACTACTGAGATCTGAGATGTGAAACCTTTCATATACATACAAGATTTTCTGAATTACACAGCATTAGCAAACAGGAAATTAAAGTAAATTAATGATGGTTAGCTCTCTAATAAAAAGAGCACAAGAAAATCAATTTATCAATACTTTTCCATCATTCTTCTGGCCTTCATCATGCAAGACAGGTTCTAAACACCCAAAGATTATGTAAGCTTGAAATGTCCATCTCCACAAACCAACACCACCAACAACAAAGGAGGCATTCTAACTCTTGTTTCAATCAATGATTGAGTACGAAAATACAGAGGAAGATCGATCGTTTCGCTTCCTATCATCGACGCTGCTTGCCAGTATTCAAGGGAGAAGCCCTGATGATGCTCTTAGATTGTGTGTAGCTGAGATGTGGAGTTCCATCCGATTTCTTTTTTCGCCGCCCTTGCTGGGATATTCGAGAGTGATATGACAAGATTGCAAGGTCATTGAGATCTTGCAGCGGCATCAGAGCTTTCACCACTTCGTCCATGTTGGGACGGCATTTCGGGTCTCTACTGAGGCAACTGTAAGCTAACTGAGAGATTTTCTGCACCCCTTTTAGAGAATAATTTAATTCCAGCCGAGGATCCACAAGTTGATATAGCTTTCTCTTGTCAGCTAAATATGGCCTAGCCCATGAAACAAGATTCTGTTCCCCGCTCGGGCGCTTCTTGTCCATCGATCTTCTTCCTGTTAAAATCTCAAGTAATACAACTCCGAAGCTATAAACATCACTTTTAGCTGTCAAATGCCCTGGTAACAAAAAAATCAGTAACAGACAATTTATTAGCTCTTTTAATTTCTTAGAAAATCAAATGTGTACTATCATCCTGCTAGTTAGTTACAACATTACAAACTTAACAATCCCATAGTGCTCGAGTTCTGGAACATGCTTACTTGTTTACCAAGATAGGGGGGGTACTGAAATTAATCATCTTGGCATAATGTGCTCTTTTCTACATTATGTTATGCTTTGTAGCAGAATCAATAATCTATTACACAACTTTGTTTAAGCACAGATTTTGCGGAAGCACATACGTGTGTGTGCGTGTGTCCTAAACTGCTGCATTCTTACCTGTCATGACATATTCTGGAGCAGCATAGCCATATGTTCCGACAACTCGGGTAGAAACATGCGTCTTGTCTCCTTGAGGCCCAGCTTTTGCTAGACCAAAATCTGAAAGCTTTGCATTATATTCCTATAAAACAAAATGTGAATAAATCCGTAGACTGCACAAATCTTCTTGGACACTAATATTGCTAACCAGACACACATACCGTATCAAGCAAAATATTTGATGTTTTAAAATCTCTATAAATGACTGGTTCAGGACCATTATGGAGGAAGGCCAATCCTTTTGCTGCACCAAGTGCAATCTTAACCCTGTTGGACCACGGAAGAGGTACGGTTCCTTCAAAATGAAGGAAACATCAGCAGTTTTATTGTAAGACACAATAATCAAGAGGAAAGCAACACGAAACAACTCGTTCTACAAACCTAGAAATTATTTATCACATACTCCAGATACTAGATTCTAAGTCAAGGCAGAAACTCACTTCTGAATAGATGATTCTCCAGACTTCCCCGGGTCATAAACTCATATACAAGAAGCCTCTGATCATCTTCAATGCAGTAGCCAATAAGTTTCACAAGGTTAGGATGATGAAGCTGTCCGAGAAAGGTAACCTCGGCCTGCATTAATAAAATGCCATGTGACAATCCAATGAACCAGCATGTCCTAAGCAATTCTTTATGAATTCAATCTACTAACCCAAAGGCAGATATTTACTAACCACCCATTCTCTATGGCCCTGAAGACCATCTGGCTTCAAGTTTTTGACAGCCACGGTAACCCCTGACCCAGGTTTCGCCGGGGCGGTTCCATCTTCCTCTATCCATCCTTTGAAAACATAACCAAAACCACCCTCCCCAAGAATACTATCCGGTCTGAAATTTCCGGTTGCAGCTTTAAGTTCTTGAAATGTAAATTTAAGAAGTGGACAAGGAGCCTTATTCTCCTGAGGTGGGGGATCAGGATTGTCAGAAGATACTCTAGCTTCATTAGGAGGGCATAATTCTCGATTGCTAGCATTCAGGTATCTTGTCTCAGTTGCTGCAACAATGCAAAGAAATGTGAAGCCTTCCTTCTTCAAATTTTAACCACTTTATTGAACATGGTTGATTATACATGACAATTGCATTTAGCTTGGTTTTTGGATCTGATATAATGTAAATAGAACCAACATAGTACATAAAAACTGAAGGAAAAAAGGAAACACAAAATTTCATGATTTGAACTACAAAATTGGCTAACTTACTGAGAGTAAAATTATAATGATAGAAAAATCAACACTTAAAAGAAAGAATGAGAAAATTGGAGCAGTCTGTACTTGAATGGAAGTGTTTAATTTTGTTGAAAGGGAATTATGCAGTAGCACAATGGGGGGGAAAGGGTACTGGGAAAGCAAGAAGAAAAAAGGATCCATCTTTTTTGATAATTGAAATCCATAAAAAAAAGCAGCTTTCCCCAAAAAAACAAAGTAATGAAGAAGGGTACCTGCATCATAAACGAGACTAGTACGAGGGATAGTGTTAGGGGAGTGTCTGGAAGCTGAAGAAGATTTGCAGGAACCTCTAACACCGCGTTTGAGAACAGACCAGCAACCGCACTTGTTCTCCATCTAGCAGTTGAGTGTGGTTGCATGTGGTGGTTCCATAAGAGAGAAGACAGAAGAGAGAAAGAGAGAGAAAGAATGATGATCGTAGTGGCATCATGGCGGAGTGTAGAAAAAGAGGTTTTTGTTGCCACCACCTTTTTCTGTGGGGGATGCCATGCCCCAATTCCAATGGGGACACTCCACTCTCTCTCTCCTCCTCTCTACGCTTTTTTCAAAAATTAACTGTATTTAATTTTTTTTCTCATGAATAATAAAATAAATTTACATAATCATCTTATCTTAAGATTAAAATATGTTATAACACATAAATTTATTTTCAAATAGAATTATAGAAGTGTAATACATTCAAATAAAAAAAAACACTTTTTAATTTAAATATGGAAATAAAAGTGGAGTTAGACTCGGATATGGGGAATATAGGTGCTTTACAGTCATGTGGTGTCAGTGGAACAGAACTCGGACCATGCGAGTTCTCCATCAGTAAAAAAATTGAAAATAACAAACAACTCGGAGGGTCCGTTTTCTAGCTTCCGAAATTTATATTTACCCAACCACAAGTCGGACCATGCGATTTCTTAACCAAAATTTTAAAATCAAACAACTCGTCGGTCCGATTTGTATAATCTGAGTTTTTTCAATTTTTTAACACAAATCGGACCCTCCGATTTGTGTACTCTGAATTTTTTTCACATTTTGAACACAAATTGGAGAGTCCGATTTGTGTACTCCCATAATTTTAAAAAACACCAAAAATTACCATATTGAAGTGTATCACTCATTTTACTTCCATATCAAAATTTTTTAGCCAAATAAAAATGATATACAGTAAAAAAAGAAAAGTATAAGATACTAATATATTATCTATAAATTTATTGTTAATAATAATTAATTATATATTATATTTTAAACATATATATAAAGAGATATATTTAAAAAATATATCTATTAAACACAGTTATAAAAAAGATATTTTTATTAGATATATTTATAAAAATATTTTTATCAAATATAATTATAAATAAGAGTTGACAATAAAATAAAATACTGTTGATAATGTAGTAAAATTGAGTTAAAAAATAGGCTAATTACATAACAAAAATAACATTACTTTCTATTGTTTTAATTTTTAAAATTTTAAAATTAAAAATAAAAAATTATCTGAGTTAGCTTATGCTACATAGTTAAACCCCAGACTTCTTTTTATTACAAGACATGTTTTACGCAAGTTGCATATAATTTTAATTATTTTATTTAGTATTAATAGTTTACTCATAGTGTATTTTAGTATAAAGATATCAAATAGAATTATTAATTTAGTTTAAAGAGATAAAAAATTAAATTTATTATTACTAAAAAGTATTTTACTATATATCAAGTAATGTGTTTATTAGTTTTTATTTTATTGTAAAAAATTATCTAAATCATAATACTAATAGTATATCATAGGGTTATTATTATTAATATATTAACTTAATTTTAATGTTTATTATTTATGTATTTAAAAATTATATTTGAGAATGATTTATTTAGTTTCATAATAAATGATATTTTTAAATTTGAATAATTAGAAACAATTAGACCTATGTCCATTTCTAAACTTGACACGTCAGCATTTTTTCTTTAGAGTTGATAGAAAAATATCCACATAGGCCGCATTGTGACGAAATCAGAGAATAAAAATCGAAATAGATCGATTTTATTTTAAAGAATCGCATTATCATTCTTAAAAATGGACCGGGCGAGTTGGTACTTCACTCTTTTTTCTAATTGATTTCAATTTGTTTCATAAAGAAATGTATGCAATGTGAGGATGAGTGCGATATAACAAAGATTCATGTTATTGTAGTTTTTAACAACATTAGCGTGCCTTACACAGAATGTAATAATGTACCTGTCTTACAAAATAACTAACATGCATTAAGGGTGGCAGTAGTAATTCTATTGGCGGGTATCATATATACATTAGGAGTAAGTGTTAAACTAAGAAATTTTTATTTATATAAAAAATATTTA
>NC_029772.3:92953372-92978813 GCF_000817695.3 Arachis duranensis | reverse complement strand
TATAAATTTACAGATAAAGTAAGATGGAGTGTTACTGAAATTAATTTATAATTAGAATTGGATACTTATAAGTTAAAAATGGATAAAATTAAAGTTGATATTTCATAAACTCATGAATAGAGTATTATTGAATTTTAATAAAAAAAAACTTACAAGTAGAATTAGAAAAAATCTAAATCCTATTCTATCTTATTTATTGTCACTTTTAATATGCATAAATAAAAGAAAGATTAAATAATTTTTATGATACTTTTTACTTTTTGAATTATCGGTGAATTTTTCATTAGTAATTTTTCTTATAAAAATACATTAAATTTTTTATGGAATTATCGACGGATTATTGTATTAATCTTATATTTCATTAAAAAATAAAATTGACTATATGATTTATTATTTTATGTCTAATTTATAAATCTTTTTTCTTTGTGGGATTCATTACTCTATTCATTTTTTCTTTGAAAAAAAGAAAAAACAAAAGTATACCACACTTAACTTATTAATAATTATAAATTAAGAAGTTGAACATGCTAAAACAAACGAGGATAATGTTAGAAAATTAACTTATTTATGGATAATACATATATTAATTATAATTACAAATTAAGTTATTTTATAGTAAATCATTTATATAACAATAATTTCGTTTATTAGTATAAATATTAAAATTAAATAAGTTATAATTATTTTAAATTTAAAATTAAATAAAAATAAATCAGATATACTATTTTATTTTAAATTTAGAGATTAATATGTGTTATACTAAAATATAAATAATAATTTTGAGGTTTCGATCCTCACCACACCAAAACTATTTTTATAACCCTTTTTCTAACAAAGAGGTTACAAACCAAACCTACTAGAAATATAAAAAATTTCAGTTAAAAAATATTGAGACAACTCTTGAATTACTTTCGTGAATACATATACATTTCCACATATTGATATATATATTTTTGATAATTTAATATAGATAATTTGAATTATAAAATTATGAGAAAAAGACAAATAGATTATTCTTGATTTTTTGATCTGCATATATTTAAATTTTCGAGAATTTAAAAATACACTTGATACAAAAAAAATATAAATAAAATGACATTAATTGGAATTGAATAAAAAATATATATTAAAATAGAAATAGAAACAAAAAGATTGATTGAAATTAAATACAGAGAAAATCACTAAATTTTCTATTCAATTGGACTCTTTAACTTAATTTGTCTACATCATAATTTGAGAATTGAATCAAATGAACACCTCAACTTTCTACCCAATTTTCTGTGCAACAAGAGGGAGACTCACTCAACTTCATTTGTCCACACTACAGTTTCATCATAAAATAAAAATAAAAAGTGCTTTGACACCTCTAATCACTCAATACTATGATTACAATTGCTAAGGAGGCCGGTATTTATAACCTCCTATTAGGTTAAAACAAAGAAAATCCTAAATCTCATAAATATAAAATCCAATCTAGTAATTAAATAAACAAAAATAAAAATACATTAAAATAAATTAATAACTTTTAAATAATATTTGATCTCTTTATATCACGAATATTTGAATCACGTATCAATATTAAGATCCTGATTTTTTAAAAATTTAAACATATCGATCTCTTATATTCAGTTGGTCTATTAGGTCCAACAGAAAATTAAACTTGACTTTCATTGTGTTGACCTGATTGATATAGAATTTATAAAATAAGAGAAATTAGATCCAAAGATCAATATGTCTAAATTTTAAAGAGGTTAAAGATTTAAATTTTTAAATTTTCAGAAATTTAAAAATCGATTTATCCTTTTTTTCTAAAATTATTTGTTCAAACAAAAACATATGAACCAAAAATATATTGTGAAATTATTAAATTAAAAAATAAATTAATACCTAAAAATGATTAAAAATAATAAATTCGGGTAAGTTTTAAATATTTCTCTTGCCATATATAAGCAATCTCCAAAACCTTACAATTAGGCATCAATTAAGTTAGAACAATATAATAATTAAAACAAATATATTGCTTGGTCAAAACTAAAGAAAAGATGGTCAACAGCATATTTGAGTGCAATCCCATCACTCTTTCTCTCTCTTGCCCCCAATAAGGGAGGAGACCATATATTCTTACCTGGATGATCAATGGCTTTAGAATAAAAAGAAATAGTTGTATTGTTTTTCTATATTCTTATGCTCTATTTTTTTATTTTTTCATAAATCACTTCTAGTGAAAAAAAAATACATATAACATTATTTTCATACAAATCATTTTTTTTTAATTTAAGGATGACTTATAGGTGTTTTTAGAACTAAAATTAGATTAGATGTTTTAGATTTATTTTTGTAAATCATACACTATTTGCTGTTAAACAACGACAGCAGTAGTGACTAAAAAAAACGTAAGGGTGATTTATCGTCACCAATAATATGGAAAAGAGTGTATATATATATGGCTCATTTTTTTTGATATGATTTATTGTTGTGAGTTTAGCTGAATTATGATCATCATAGGTGAATTACACTGTTATGACGGCGTTGAGTTGAAATTTTGTGGGGAAAGAAATCGGACCCACCGATTTCAAGCAAGTTGAGGAAGGAAAACAAATCGGTGGGTCCGATTTGTGTGAGGTTGTTGAGATAGAAATCGGTGCCACCGATTTGTGGCTTTACAAGGTGGGTGGAAATCGGACCCACCGATTTCAGGGTACCGGGAATTTTTTTTTAATCCCGGAGGGGACCGGTCGGACCCAGCGATTTCTTATGCGCACCAATTTCGATACGAACACGGTCGGTCCCTACGATTTCTTCATAAGTGCATTCATAAAATGAAAAGTTTCACAGAAGTTCCATTCAATTCTTCGTAGCCGTCCCAGTTGTTCTTCCTCTCCCAGCTGTTCTTCGTCTCCTCCTCCCAGTTTTCTTTCTTTTTCCCTCCCTGTTGAAGTAGAATAAATATCTGGAATAGTGTGCTTAGTCAGGTACGTATACTATTATGGATGATAGAGTTGTGCTGAAGATTTATTATTATGGGCAGATTTTACTGGAAACATATGAGGGGGTTCAATTTGTGTGTGAGAATCCATTAGATATTGTTATTCCGTTCACATTATCATTTGAGGAATTGAAAGGGGTGATTTGTGAGAAGATAGATTCTCAAAGATTTAGGAGAGTATCGTGTATTTTGTACCGGTATCCGTTATCTGTGTTTGGTGGGTTCGTTCAATTTCAGACCAAGTACGTCACAGATGAAGCGAGTATGCATGAAATGTTTTCATCGTATATGGATAATCGCCACCGAATGTCGTGCATCGAGTTGTATATTGAGTTTGAGCAATCCGAAGCAGACCGTAACATTGAGTTGGAAGATTATAATAGTGAAAGCGAGGATGAATTTGAAAGTAACTACGAGATCGTTGGTCCAGGTGAAGACGAAGATGAAACTGGCGGTGATATGAACGCAGATGTGGCAGAAGTTGCAAATGCACTAGGAAACCCGCATCCGTTTCAGGAGCCTTCTTTCATGCGGTCGTTGGATTTGGAGGCTATGCACGCACCGGAATTTCCGCAATATATGAATTCAGGTGCGTAAAGCTAGATAGACATGTGAAACTCTGATGTAGCTGATAAATAAGTCAGATGCGTAGCATATGTGGATAGTCATTTGTGAGCATAGCATTTGATTTTGTTTTATTAACAGGTAGTTCTTTATTATGAATTGTATTTAGTGGTTCTTTGCGTAGATAGATCAGAGGAAAAAAAAGACTATTATAGGCTTATATAGTTCTAGTGTGTTTAGTATTTGAGTTGTGGCTATTATAGGTTCCGGTTCCGGTTCAGGTTCCGGTTCCGGTTCCGGTGCCGGTGGTGGCTGAGGACCTTCTGGATTCTCTTTGAATACAAGGTTCGACAGTTGCAAGTGGTCACCATATGCCCCTCGGTACCAATCCATGTAACTTTCCAATTGATAATGTAAAGGCACCAAGTCATCAGATTGAATGTGACTATACCGGTTGGTCCACTGCATCACCCAAGAAGAGTGGGTATTGGCCCAATCTTGATTCTTAGGCCCAGTTAGAACTTCGCCGTGTGATGCACCTAAATCCTGCACCAGAGTAGGAACACCCTGTCTCATACCAAATTGCCTCATGACTCTATCAGTTGCATGCCACTCGATGCACTCAAAGGATATAAGTGGCACTCTGGCACTCCAAAGAACCAAATTATGACGGATGGCTAAAGGAACCAAGTCTGGGTCAATGTCTCCAATGCCATAAGGCTGCCAAACAAACTGGACACACGGAACAATTCAGATGAGTACCCAAAAATTAACTCACTTAACAAGCTACATACGGTATTAGTATTTTACAACATACATGTCCTTCTTGTAGATCATCTAACAACCTCCTGTAATTTTCAAGCGAAGTGTATCGGTAGCCATAGTTTTCACGCTCCCAGTCACGCCACCTGCCATCCGACAATTAATTAATTGACTTATCTTGTCAAAAACAAATTACATTATCTAGAACTTCTTTCAATGCATACAATAATCACAATTACCTGTTTGCAATTGGAAACAATCGGGGATTGCCGGGAATCGGCGCTAGAAATGGTAGCCGGATCCATGCCCAAGTAAGCAACAATGTCAGTGGCCCGTCAATCTTCTTGCAATCGACACGAGTTGCCCTACACAATGACCTATACAAGTGTGCTAGGCATGCCGAACCCCAGCTAAACTGTATGATTCCACCAAAATTGCGGAGCAAAGGTAAAAATTTCCAATGCACTGCTGCACCAGACTTATCTCCAAACATAATTGTTCCAAATAACAACATTATGTGACACTTTACATACATCTGAATGTGAACATCATCATTCAATACTATACGATCTTTCAAACCCCTAAACCACGTTAATTTTATAAAGCTCCCTCTACAGTCTGTCTTCCTCGGTGCAACTCCAAATTGGTGCAAGCACTCGGCTTCCAATGCCTCAAAACTACTCATTGTCGGTCCTGTAACTGGAAGTCCATTTGTCGGCAGACCGAGAATCATCGCCACATCCTCCAACGTCACGGCACACTCCCCAACCGGAAAGTGAAAAGTGTGAGTCTCAGGCCGCCATCTCTCAACCAGAGCATTAACCATTGCTGACTGACATTGGACCACTCCAATCTGAGAAACATAATAAAAGCCAGTCTCGCGTAACTGTGACTCAACAATTTCGTTGTATCGATCCGGCGGCTTATAATGCTCACACATTAACATCCGTGAACCCTACAATATCAAATCTCCGTTATAAGTACCAGCATAATATAACTACATTATCAAAAATACAATTATCCTAACATGTCCAATATAACTAACTCCAATCATAATTGCATTGAAGCATACACAGTAAATGATACAACAATCTTTCAATTATTAGTCATCATAAATAAAATAATTAGTCATCATAAGTAAAATAATTTATTATATTGTTATTATTATTATTCATAATAACTCATTAAACTCAATTACTAATACTAATAAAATAATAACAACAACAACATATCAATATCTTCTCTAATCTGTTATGTATACATCTCATTCTCCTTCCTCATTCATTCATTCATTCATTCATTCATTCATTCATTCTTTAATTTTATTTTAACCAATAACTATTAACAAAATTCCAACTCAACGGTTAAATTCAACCATATCAGCCATACAACATACATGATTAATTTCTATTTCTAAATACCTAACAATAAATAATTATACACACATACATGATTAGATTAACTTTTACTTAGTGCCAGCATTATAATATATATATATATTTATCATTATTATTATTATTCCTAACACAATATACTATTAATTTCTTAATCTAAATTTACTTATTACTAATTTATTGTCTAAATTTTACTGAATTAAAATTCAATTATTAGTCATCATAAATAAAATAATTTATTATATTGTTATTACTATTAATCATAATAATTTATTAAACTCAATTATTAATACTAACAAGATAATAACAACAACAACATATCAATCTACTCCAATCTATTATATACAGATCTCATTTTTCTTCCTCATTCATTCCAACTCAACGGTTACATCTAAATCCAACCATTTCAGACATACAACATACAGGATTCATTTTTATTTTAGTTTCTATTTCTAACTACTTAACAAACAACAAATAGTTATACACACACATATGATCAGATTAATTTTTATTTAGTGCCATTATAATATCTATTACTACTAAAACCTACTATTATCACTATTATTATCAATAAATTAGAATATTAAAAAAAATTAAAAACTTACATAATCTGGATGCCCAAGATAGTTGACAATATGAAGCTCCGATTGATTTACATCTTTAATTTTTCTTTTTTTTGGCATTTTCTTCAAAATTTTTTGAACCTTTCTTATGTGGTTCAACAATGGTGAACAAATAAGGTAGAGAGGTGGGGTTCAGAGAGTAAAGTGTGGGGTTGAGAGAGAGATCCAACGAAGAGTGAAAGTGATAGGTTGGGAGGGGGTTATTTCACTTGAATTGGGTAGGGGTGGCAACACTACCCGAACCCGCGGGTACCCACCCCGCTCCTACCCGCTCGGGGCGGGTAATTACCCGCCCCCGCACCGGGGCGGGTTTTAACGGGGCGGGTTCTTGGGCGGGGCGGGGCGGGGTCGGGTTTAGGTTGAACCCGCCCCTACCCGCCCCAGTATATATAATAGATATATAAATATATATTTTTAATATATAATATATGTAAGATATATATAAAATAATTAGTAAAATGATTAATAATATTGTATCATATTTAAATTTTTACTTTAATTTATGTTATGTATATAATGATGATTATATAAATTTAAAATTTAATTGTATTTGTTGGATTTTAATAATTATAGAGGCGGGTAGTGGCAAGGCAGATACCTGCAGGGATGGGTTAGAATTTAACTTTTTACTACTCGCAGATAGAAGTGGGGTAGATTCGATGTGGGTTATTGTAAGGCAGAGCGAGATCGAGTAGGACAAAAATCCGTTCCTATCCACCCTGTTGTCACCCCTAATGGAGGAGAGAGGCTTTTGGTGGTGGGGTTTTCTGGAATGTGAAGTGATGGATCCACCCTGAAATCGGTCCATCCGATTTCTAGCTACCAAATCGGTCCGTCCGATTTGTTTGCCCCCGCCGTCACATTTCCGTAATACACCCTAAACCATCATAACGCTGTTACACTCCCTCATAATCCCCATATTAAAATTAAAAAACTCATATATATATAGCTATATCTAATGGTAGTCACATAATAATAATAATAATAATAATAATAATAATAAAGAGTGTACATGTTATAAATTTCTTGGGTTAAAAACTTTTAAGGGTTTTTCATATTTAAGGTGTGTTTGGCAAAGTGAAAAAATGTATAGATAAATCAAATTCGTCTACATATTCTTGATTTTTTATTATTTTATAAATATTTGTGTATTCTGAGCGTGTTATAAATATTTTCTCCTAATAGAAAAAGAAAAAGAGTAAGTGGGGAATAGGGGGGGAGGGCCGATGGAGAGGGTGCAGAGTGCTTGGTGAGATGTCATTTCATCAACCAACAATAAACAAAATTGTATTCTATATACGATGCTTCCATGAATGAAAAGCAATTTCAGATACTATTATTTATTTATTTATTAATTATTTGTATTTATTATTTGTATACTATTATTTGCAACTTGACATGCCTTGTTGGAAAGGAAGTGGTGCCAATTTTTTGACCCCACTAGGTATGTGGGTTCCACTAACAAATACAAGACAAGAGGGTGTTTGGAATTTATAATTTATAATTTTTATCTATTATTTTTAATTATTATTCTAATTTCTTTAATTTAATAATATATATTTTACATGTTATTAATTAAAAATATTAATTAAAAACAATAAATTTTATTAATCTTTTAATATTTCTCTTCTGTTAGTCTTCTAATATCTTTCAATAAATAGTTATCACTGGTCACTCATGAGTGTAAGGCACTCAATTAGATCATATGGCCAAAAACAAAAGTTCCTGTTGTTGGATCCATAAAGTTAACACTCGAAATAATTGGCACAATAAGGTGAAAAACTAAAAGTGCTTATCTGAATTTCTTTACATTTTTGCAGATGTATATAATGTGACGCACAATAACAAATGTGCCAGACTTTTTGAATAATGCTAACTCCACAATTATTGGGGCATTATCAGTGCCCAAAATTTTCCAACTAATTAATTTTTAAATTTATTATTTAAAAATATTTAAATATATAATTTTTATTTAAATAAGTATATAAATGTCTGTACATAATCAATATATTAAAATTAAATTTATATTAAATTTGATTAATATTATTCCAATTGCAAAAATGTGTGTCTAATTAAACTATGAAATCAATAGCACTAGGATTAAGGATTAGGGGGCACATGGACTGGTCCGAAGATCCGGTCTGATCTCAACTATTTTAGGGGTTAATTTGATGTGATTATCGGGTTTAAAGTCGGGTAAGGATCTCAAAAATAGATCCGGTCATTATTTTGAGTCGAATCTGGACTATAGTTCGGGTTACCCGAACTCGGCTCGGTGGCCTGGTCATCATACATAATTAATATTTTGTGTTATTAATAATGGATCATGGTTATTCTTATGTGAAATTTAAGTATTGTAAATTAAATTTTACTATTTTGTGTTATTAGTCATTATAAGACTATAAGTTAATGTTTTATGTTTAGAACGTATAAGACTTTAGACTAATATATAATATTGTGTTATTTGTATTGATTTAAATATTTGGTATTATTAGACAATATTAGTATTGAGTGTGGTTATGCTTTAATTTTAAAGAAGGGTTAGTTATTGTTATATTCTTTTAAGTGAATTTTACCATGTCAAATAATGGTTGGAGTTTTGGAAATTTGGATAAGAAGATATCAACGTAATGTAATGTTAATGACCCGATTTTCATCCGGTATAATTATAACCTGAAAGTGTGTTGGTTTTATCGAATCTAGAGTCGGATTCGGGTCTAATAAATAGACCCGATATATATTTTAAATCGAATCTGAATCACATCAAATTCGATTTCACCCGACTCATATACACCCCATTGAAAATGCAATAAATAAAGATGCCATTAGAACCAAAGACTAAAAGACTAAACTATGAAATCAATGGCAAACTATGATAACATGTTTTTTATATGGTAAAAAGACTAAAAACTCATGCAATTATTTTTTGATAAAGTTAATAAATAAAATTATTAATTTTATATAAAAATAACTGCAAATAAATTTTTATTTTTTTATGCTTACTTACTTTAAATAGAAAAATAATAATATTTGAATGATAAAAAAATTAGTTAAAATAGTTTAAATTTATTTGATTAAATATTTATTAATCGTCGCTGCAATTAATAATATTAAATAAGATAAATTTGATTACCGATAGAGAAATATCGAGCATAAACCTATACAGATGAAATCAAGAAGGAAAAATTAATAGCAAAACGCATTTTCACATTCACATAGTAATACGTAATGATTAAGATTGGCAAACAGTTATAAATGAGCTTTTATTCTTGTGATATGTTTGATTATTATGTCTCCTTAACGTAAAGTAGAACAAATGATGAACCTAAACCATTTATTGGAAAGTGACATCTTGAGTAAGATTTGTCCAAGAGAAAGGTTAAGATTCCCATGGTTTGATGGACCAAATTAAATCTCGTGTTCTTTTAAAATTGTGCTAATCAATCAAGCTTGTTAGCTGGTAAAATTAAAGTGTTTTATTATTGAGGATGCATCATGCATTTGCTTAATTAATGAATGTACGTTGTTTTTAGGTTACACCGCTTATTTTTAGTCAAATTTTATTTTATTACTCTTCTGCTAACCTACCTTGTGGAAAAAGCTTTGGTTTCATGACTTTTTCGGATAATAGTCACCATCTTTATATAGTAGTAGATACTAATTAAGTGCATGGGATGGAACATACATACAAGTCTCTACCTGTAAGCTAGAGTTGATTTGTTTTATTATCTCAACTTTAATTATTATATAAGACATTAAAAATAATAATTGGAAATTGGAATGGGATAAGAATTAATGTATAATTTGATTGCATAAAACTGGGTTATTAGCTACAAAGGAACCTTGACAAGATATTGCTCGTTATTATTGCTGAATAATTGAATCCGTTTGGAACTGTGGACTCAATTCATAGTCATACGCAACAACATTCATTAATAATAATATAAATGAAAAAGAATAGTTAGGGAGAAAATCTTTTCTACCCAATTATTTTGGGTGCATTTTTTTTCTTAAAATATTTTTTAACTCTACAGATTAATATCAATAAATTATTATATGTATAATATTGACCAAAACCAAAAATTAAAACCAGAGAACAAGGAAAGACAAATTTACAGTGAAAATTTACTATTCAGTATATTTTAGAATAAAGCATTATTTTTATTTTTAACCTTTAGAATAGGCTTTAAAATTATCTTTTAACAGTTAAATTATTATATTAAAATTTTTAATATTTTAAAATTATCTTAATATTATTTTGATATAAAAAACTTATTAACAAAATTAACGCACGATAAAATTGAGACATTTTAAAACATTTGAAATTTAGATATGACAAAAACATTAAAAACAAAACGATACATTATTCCTCAAAAAATAATCAAATCAAATAAAATCAATTTAAATTTTAAAGATTATTTATACATTAGAGACGACTTTTAAATCTTGCACTAACCTCTTTGCACAAAAATAATACTTTCCTCTATTTTATACAACTGTGATAGAAGTCATAGAACACATTATATTAAATAATTTACTCAAACCATTCATAACATAATCAAAAGAAAGATGCAGGAATTAATGAAAAGTGTATTTGATTAGTGAATGGGAAGTGGATAGAGGGGTAATCGGAAGGGACAGCTGACAGCTGTGTGATTCACCTGATTGGTGATTGCTCCTTCTTCATCGTCTTCATCTTCATCTCCATTTTCTTAGGGTTTGTTTCTCTCTTATCCAATTGTGGTTCTGGAATCTGCATGAACAGATCGGCGACGTTTGTAACCGCTGGCCATCGGAGGAGGAGGAGGAGGAGGAGGTAAAAGTAATCTGTCGAAGCAGTTAGAATAACATGTCTGCCATCGTGTGCGGCAAGAGATCCGCCATATTCGAAGACCTTCCTTCTGCTTCTGCCTCTTCCTCTTCCTCCTCCCCTCCCGTCTCCAAGAGGATCCGCTGCTCCTCCTCTTCCCCCGTTCGCAGGCACTCCTTCCTCCTCGATCATCTCATCGCTTTCTTCCCTGACATGGACAAGCAGGTAATCTTCCTTCGTTTCTTCTTTTTACCATTAGCGATTCATTTCTCACCTCCGTTTTCGTCTTTCTTGCAGCTACTGGAGAAGGCACTCGAAGAATGCGGGAATGATCTCGATTCTGCCATCAGGAGCTTGAACGACCTTCGCCTCGGAGGATTTCACGATAACTCCATTGATTCTGCTCCTGCCGTTGGCTCCCATGTACCGATAGATCCAACTGCTCACCTCCTTCCCCAAGGTAATGCCTACGAACGAACCTCTTGGATGTTGATATCTTACGAATATGCTTCATGTCATCATGTGGATTCCGAATCTTTCTCTTGTGTGGTTATATGCTGATGCCTACAAGTATTGAATGTAACAGAGTTGTATGTATACATAAACAGGACAATTCTATGAAAAAGAAAAACTAGTCACAACGTATCGGATTTTATATATTCTTCAAGTTAATATGTAACACTCTGCATCCTTGAACTCAAGTTCCTAATGGTTCATGTTCACGTGCCGATGTAAGAAGTATGTGATTTATAGCTCAAATTCAATTGAATTCAGGAAGAATATATGGTGATATATAGCAGTTACTATGATAGTAAGGCGAGTTTTGCTCTTGCTCTTCTTAATGTTACTTTTATGTAAAGTCTTTGCATGTCATTATACATAATGAATTCTTGGACTGCTTATGGAGATAATTGGCTACTTTGTTGTAGGTGAACCGAAATGTGAGGCAGAAGTTGCAGCTTGTGAGGAATCAGTCCCCGGACAAGATTATCCTTTAAATGGTGCCGAATGGGTGGAGCTTTTTGTTAAAGAAATGATGAATGCCTCAAACATGGATGATGCCAAAGCTCGAGCTTCAAGAGTGCTAGAGGCTTTGGAGAAATCCATTTTCACTCGAGTAAATGCAGAAACAGGGCAGAGCTTTCACCAGGTTAGTTGTTTTACCCATGTTTCTCGTGTTTTCATTATCAACCCAAATATCACTGTTATACTTCATTTCTTTGTTCCTTGTGTTTGCTCTTATCGATTCATCTATTTCTTCTGAAGACATCCAATCAAAATGAATTGTCATAGCATGTGTTTTACTTATGGTTTTCTTACTATAGGAAAAGTTGGTGCTAAAGGAACAAATGGAGGCCCTTATTCAAGAAAATATAGTTCTAAAGCGAGCAATCTGTATTCAGCATGAACGCCAGAAAGAGTACGAAGACAGGAATCAAGAGTTGCAGCAGTTGAAACAATTAGTATCCCAATACCAGGAACAGCTAAGAACTCTAGAGGTGAACAATTATGCATTGACAATGCATTTAAAGCAAGCAGAACAAAGCAGTTCCATACCTGGGCGTTTCCATCCGGACGTGTTCTAGTCATCTCACAACAACCTGTTCTATCGCTGCTGCTTTTGTAGTTTAAATAAATCAGGAAGAAGGAATGAGAAGCCAAATGCATGGTTGTTAGTTGTTACACTCCACCTTTATCAATGGTGGATAGTGAGATTTATAACTACTTGATGATGCTTTGATACAGCCGAAATATTAGGCCGTACCCATTTAGTAAATTGTATTTGATATAGTCTTATTAGATACACATTTCTGAAGTGGTGTATTAAAATTTGGAAACCCTGGATCAAGTGAATGGTGTTAACCATGAAGCTAGAGTTATCATCAAGGGTGCTGTAGCAGGAGAGGAGTAGTGGTTGCTTGTTTTGCAGGATTCAGGAATGTCACGAGTCCAACCAGTGTGCTGATTTCTTGGCTGGTCTTCCATCAGACTGATCAGGATTGTGGTGACTATATCCTCTGAGTTGTATCTGTGTAGTTATCTATATTTTCCTGGGCATATAGATTGCTCATCAATTCTCTTATCAAGTATGATTTCTTAGTTTATGCAAGTTTATACATGGAATGTAATGGCGAAGATTTGATTCTGGGCCCTTATTAAGTTCAAGGGCAATTTTGCTTTAAATTTTATTATAATACCAGTTCTGTTAAGTTTTATTTTAAAGAAAACTTACTGCAGTTTCTTCTTGCAACAGCTATAATTTACTCTTAACTTTGCAAGAGACTAATGGTTGTTGTGCTGACATATAAGCTTGTCTCCTTCTTCCCACGGTTAAGATTTCAGGTCTGTCTGTCTTCCACCTCCTCTGGTTTTTTCTCCGTCAGAGGGCACTACTCAAAAAGATAAAGAAGACATGGACTAGTTCAGTAGTTCCTCTTTTGGAGTGTCATAACTCATAACTCGTCCGTTATTATGATATTATTTTGGGTGATGCTCTTTAGTGTAAAATACTTGAAAAATATTTTACAATATTGAAATTTGACCATAGAGCTTTATTGGAATATTGATTTAGTAATAAGCAAAAGGTTATTTTTTTACCCGAACTAATAAAAGTAAGAAAGAATTTAGGATTGAGTATTCCTTTAAAGCAAGTATAAGAAGTATATTTTTCTTAAAATAATTCTAAATTTTGTTACAATTTTAATATATCATATGCTTTTAAAAAGTAAATACTAAATACATTCTTATTTGTTTACTTCATAACCAAGTTTATTGTGACATGATTTTCCTCTTTTAGTTTGCATTGCTTGAAAAAGTAGAATGAAAGATTGATAAATAATGTTGTATGTATTCATTTTATCTCTTATATTTATTAAATTGATATATAGTTTTTATCATTAAACACAATATAAAACTCATAAAATAGATCTTAGACTTCATTTAATAGTCAAAAAATATGTATAAGACATAAACGAGGTACAAATACCAAATCTTAGAGAGGGGGGAAGAAAAACTAAAAGACACATAGGAGTGGACCTGGACCATGCAGAAAGCCAGCATTACTTTCATCATTATATGCACTTTTGCTTTTGTTGACACCCTTTGAAGAAGAAACTGGAAAAAGGGAAGCAATAACCCACCCACATAATGAGAGATTGAGGAAGCATTGTTCGTACCCATGCCTTAGGGTGTTCTGTAAGCCAAACTTTCAAGTTTTGGTCCCCTTTACACCTGGATATTTCTGCTTTAAAATGTTTTATAAAATGTCTAACATCCCTCTATTTATTAAAGAAATTAAAACCATGGTGGAGGGAAAATCCTAACCTAAGCATCAAATCACAAATCTTGGCATCTTGCTTCTTGAAATAATAGTTGAAAATTTATAAGGTAGTCATAATAATAAGTCAAACATATAGATATCAAAGAAACTTCAAAATGAATGAGTGACAATAGTAATATACAATAGAGAATACAGAATTTGCACGGTGATGAGGGTTTTATGAAAAGATGGATGGATTGAAACGGTTTCCTCCATTGTTATTGATCATCATTTTCTTGAACTCTTGAAAATTAACCATGCCATCACCATCCATATCAACCTTCCTAATCATGTCCCTGCACTCTTGAATATTCTTCCCTTCCCTTAATCCCAAGGAAGTTAGCACCAAAGCAAGCTCCTCCACTGATATTAACCCATCTTTGTCTTTGTCAAACACATCAAACGCCTCCTTCAAGTTCACCTCTTCTTCCTCTTGTTCAACTTCACCTCCCAATTCCCTCGTTAGCAAGCAAAACTCTTCGAAATCAAGCAACCCGTCCCCGTTGGAATCAAACTTGACAACAATGTCATCAATCTCTGTGTCCGTCATCAACATTCTGATGTTCCTCAGTGACTCCTTCAACTCCTGCCCTGTGATGAACCCGTCCCCGTTCTTGTCGAAAGTCGAAAACACCTTCCTAAGCTCCTCTTTCCTCAACGCAGATGCTGCTGAAGATCTAGAAGGTGATGATGAAGCTTCAGCAGTAGTATTGGTTTTGGTCTTCTTGGGGAACAAAATTTGAAGGCACGCAGAAATCTTGTTAGTGGGTATGTTAAAGAAGATGTTGATGATGGCTGCAATGAAAAGCAGTAATAGCAAGAGTGTAGCTACAACCATGTTTAAGAATTGGATAAGGAAGAAGAGGAAGACAAAGAAGAAGGAAGCTGTGTAGTTAATTACTAGTTAGAAGACAATGAGTCAATGAGCATATATAACAAAACAAAACTTTATCGTTGTTATAAAACAAATTAAACTAAGGTTCCAACTTCCAAGTGTAACGCAAGTTACGCGGGGTTTGGTACATATAAATAAAATGCTCTTTCTCTTTTTTTGATCCCACACACAACCGCGTCATTTCTAAAGTGTAAGCACACGACTAAATATATAGCACTAGGGGTATTCAAGATCAAGTTCCAAACTTTTTCCTTAATTTTTAACCGTTCTTCTTAATTATAAAAATATATATAATATTAATTAATATTAACGATAAAAATCATTTAAACATCAATATATCGCTATACTTAAAATTTTTTTCATATTTTATAGTGAAAATATATATTTTATATTAAAAATTTAAGAATAAAACCTAAAATAGCCCCTAACAATTATCTCAAAAGGACAACGACGAGGTCTCTGTGCCAAAAAAAATCTAGGCTGTTTTTTTTGCACAGGAGCCCAAAAAAATATCAGATTGGGTGTTTTTTTTTTCTTGGAGACTTCGTTGTCCTTTCGAAATAATTGTCAGGGGTCAGATGGGGTATTCACTCTAAATTTAATAAGAAACGTTATATCTTATGCTTTTATTAAATTTTTTATATTGCACAGTATTATTTTTATTTTAAAACAAATTATTTTAGTATAAATATTATATAATATTTATTAAATTCAATTTTTAAAGGCAAGACTATTTATTTGTTATATCAAAATTTACAAAATTATATATATACTATGTATTGGGTCAATTCGGTGTAAATTTATTTATTTCGAGTTAATTTAGGTCGAATTCAAAACTTTAAAATAGCTAGACTCTAAAATATTCGGACTGATTTGGGATATATCTAAAATCCTAACCTAGATCAGCTATATATATTATGTAAATCACTACTAAATTAGTTAAATGGAAAACTTATATCTAAAATTAATTCACATAAAAATGGATGTATTGGTTCACGTAAATATATTTGTAAAATATTAAAAGATATTATTTATGTTCAAGTTAGTTTTAATAATATCATTGTCATTGTTATCAATGTACGAGATTCAGTAATTTTATGGTCATATATAGATACTTGTGAATTCAAGGTACGCAAAAGAGAACATTATTTATCGCTCAAACTGCAATAGAAAATGCTATTTAAACAATAATAAATTAAGACATTCAACGAATAGAAGTCATGATAAAAGGTCCCGATTTCAAAAGAGATGCGACATTAAGAGCTATTCGTAGAAATGACATATTCTTAAATTTTATACGGAACGTAACTCTATGCCATATAATGGGTGTAGATCTCTAAAAAAAGACCTATGTAATGTAAAATAAAAGATAAGCATAAAAACATAGAATAAATTCTAAGATAAAAGAAGTAAACAATTCAAGCATTTGAAAAAGAAAAATTGATTACTATCATTCGAGAGAAAATTAGAATATCTATTTAAACACTATACTGAAAGTGTGTTGAATCAAGAGTAGATAATAAGCATCTTTATTAAGGACACTTATTCACTTATGAAAAAGCATTGCCATGCGAAAGAGTTTGCTTGTAGAAATAGAAAGAACATGTATCTCACTTGCAAAATAAATCTAAAAAAATATCACATGTTTGTATAGAATAAAATTAATAGAGGTTAAAATATAAAATATATATTAAAAATAAATTAATATCATTCCACATACAATAGTAACAGCAAATTTAAATTCAGTGGATTAAGGAATTTTGTGCCTCGAGTCTAATTTAAGTTTAAACTGGTTTCGGACATCGACAATTCTCACTCAAAGATTCTTGAAATGAAATCATGATGAAGGCCCTAACTTTTTTAAGTGACATGAACACGCCACACATTTTATCGCACCCTCCTCATTAGGTAGTGTGTGTTCATGAAGGATTCCATAAATTTTTAGAGAAGGTTATTAATTTTCTTTACGAAAATAATTCTACTCTAAATCTCACTTTTCATTCGAAAGTTACAAAATTTTCCAAAATCATTAATTGGTTCTCAAACTTTCCAAAATCATTAATTGGTTCTCCTCAAAATCCAATATTAATAATGAGTTGTTTGTTCCTAAACAATATTGAGGGTGCTGCAGTTGTTGATGGTTTGGTGCTAATGTTGAGGTTGAAAAATAAAAGTTTTGAGTAGAGTTTTTCATACTATTCTTGAAGATATGGGTGAATCTTTTCATAGTTGTTCAATGGGTTTATATTTTTTTTTATTAACAACGGGCTAAATGCCCAAAAAAGAGAAAACTAACCATAAATTATTCTAGAGTGAACCGTTCTTACAGCATCAGTAAAGAAATGTAAGGAAATATAAGATGGCAATGAAAAAAGAAATGACAATCATAACTTAAATTATGACCAAAAGATGCCAATTTATCGATACAAGAGTTTGTTTCCCTGAATTCATGGTGAAGAGTCCAGCTGCTGAGTCTGTTGCACCTGATTTTTATTGCTGATACAAGAGTTTCTACCGAATGTAGGTTACTCAAATCCTGAGAACATAGCTGCACTGCTACCGCTGAATCAACCTCAATTTCAACATGGGAATGTCCCAAGTTAATGATTAGTTCAAGGCCGAAGAGTATGCCCCAAAGCTCAGCTACAGTCACAGTGCATGCACCCAAATTCGCACTATAGCAAGCTAAGAACTGACCATTACTGTCTCTAAGGATACCACCACAAGCTGCTCTGTCATCCTTACTAACTGAGCCATCCGAATTCAGCTTGATAAAAGGAGGAGGAGGTGGCTGCCACTTAATGAGCTTCTCTGCAAAAGTTCCCACTCTTCTCCTAGATCGCATAGACTCAGAATGCGCCTTGTGATAGTCCTGTGCCATATACCAGGCTATTTCATGAATCTTGCTTTCATCTGGGACTCTATCATTGTCAAAGACAAAAGTGTTCCTTCGAAATCACAGGAAGTTTAAGGTACTAGTAAAGAGGAGGGGTCACGGAACCCCTTTGAAAGGAGATTGGAAAGATAAGTTCTCATCAACCAAGGGATAAGAGGTTTGGTGAAGAAATTCTCAGCATCCAACCTGTCATCAATGCTCTTCCATGTTCTATATGCGACTGGACAGTCCCGCAAGACGTGGAGCAAAGATTCTGAGTTGCTGCCACAAACACCGCACAAAGCAGACTGAGCTATATTTCTCCGAACACGCTCCTCATTCGTAAGAAGTGCATTATTGGCTACCAACCAGCAGAAACTGCGAAGCCTTTGAGGGGCTTCCAACTTCCATATCCGAGTAAAAAGGCTCGCATTCTCAGAACTAGCAGGGGAGGCAAGGGCAGAACAAGCTGATTTTATGGAGAACACCCCATTCGGTGTTAGCATCCAAGCAATCGAATCCTCACCTAACTCCGCTTCTGGTGGCTTAAAAGAGGCAAAGATGGAGAGCCAATCAACCCCCAAATTGTAACCGATACGGTCATATATTGTTGTATACAAAACAAATAAATGTTTTGTCAAAAGAAGAAAAATTTAGATGTAGTTAATTTCATGTGAAATTAATATATGAGAGTTGTTAGATGACAATTTAATTAAATTTATAAATTATTTGACAGCTCTATTAGGTAGAAACAATGTGAACAATGAGCTAAAAATTTGGCCTAATGAAAATAAAAAAAAGTACCATTTAAATTACTCAAACTAAAAATTTCATTTCATTATTCCAAAATTTTAATCATCTCCTATACCTTAATTTACCAAATCAACATTTTCTTCTCTAAATCCTTTGGCATTGTGCCTTCATCAACCATCCCCTTTTTCTGGCCTCAATCTCTCCCTCACAAGCATTATCGAATTGAACAAAATAACCATCCAATTAAAAATTAAAATAATTATATGCATACTTACTGAACCAAACATTCAGCATATTTTACTTGTATTTACTTAAACTAACCATCCTTATAAGAAATACAATAACCATCCGCCAACTTAGTGAACTGAACAACCGGCATATTATTCGTCATCAATGCATAGACTTTCTCTGCTTACCTTATTAGATTGTTCACCCTCCACATCAATAGACACCTGAGGGGGAAAGCACGAGTGCGGCTGTGACTGCAGAGGAAATTGCCGCAGACGGTGAGGCTGCAACGGTGTCGGCACGGTCGGGGTGCAGCGACAAGGGGATGCACGGGTGTGGCTGTGGAGGGATGGACTCCATTTACGTGTGATGCACGTACGAAAATGTTGCTATCGTATGCCCCTAGACGTCAACGGAACAGCCGCGACGGTGAGGCTGTGACAGTGAAGGCGGGGGGCTGTGGTGGGGTCTGCATGGCCAGCGGTGGGTGGGCAGTGGAAAGGAGAATACACGGCACTATTGCGGAGCGTTCTACGTTGCTACGGAACGCAAGCGGGACGAGGAGATGCTTCGACGGCGTCTGCGGGAGGCCGGGCAGCAAGGCGGGAGGTTGGGTAGTATCGAACTGGACAGCCGGAGAAGTGCAGCGAGTCTGCGGACCAGAGATTGCAAATAGAGAAGGTTATCATGAAATTGGGAATAATTGTACCAATTGTTATTTGGTTTAGTTGCTAATTCTTATTTTTTAAATTTCAAATTTTGAAACTAAAAATAATTAATAAATAATCTGATTTATGATTTTAATTTTATTTTTTTATTCTATTGTTTATATTATGGTGGAAATTCAGGTGTAGTCGACTTCACGTGAAGTTGATACTGAGAATCGTTAGATGATTTGACTGATTTGACTAAATTTTCATCTAATGACTTTCAGATATCAACTTCACGTAAAGTCGATTTCACCTGAGTTTTCACCTTATATTATTTATTATTCTCATTATCTCTTTATACTTTTTCATTATTTAATGACTCTTAACTATTAATTTCTCGTAAATCGATTCCATCTGAGTTCATATCTTTGTCAAAATTTCAAGCTCTGTTCTATAATGAATTTTCCATTGAATGCTTTCTTTTGTTGCTTAAGGAAGCATAACGGTGGAGGAAAGGAAATTGGGTTTAAAAGAACAATTATAATTTTAAACGAAGAAAATAAAATTTAAATTATAATTAGTTTCAAAAATGGTTAGCGTCTTAGCGATGATCTATCCTTAAAACTGGCTACGGAATCCTTATCCTTCTTTGTCAACTCTCAACAGGAAGCAAAGTATTTGATCCGATCCGTTAGTATGACTATGATCACAATTCACAAAACATAAAGTATAAATGCAATTACAAGTTTGATCCTAGGCCAATTATTCCCCTTTCCTTGTCACGTGTTTGAAAATTATATTAGCGTGCATAGAGGGTAAAGTTTTTAAATATAGATAGGATAACCTATTATTTGTATTTACAAAAGTTTAGAAAACTAATCATTTTACTCGTAAAAAAGTAAAAATAATTTTGTACCTACAAAAAATAAATTTTAGCGAATAAAATTATTTAAATTATAAAAAATTATCAAAAATTCTTAAATTACCTTTTTTTTAATTTAATATATTCTATCTCAAACTCTTATTCTTTTCATAGCCACTGCCTAAATCTATTTTCATCCAACTCGCTATTCTTAATCTTTTTCTTTTTTTTTTCTCCTTCTTTTTTAATTTCAATTCACTATTTGAGTGTTGTTTTTTCGTCTCTGGCTCTCTCGTTATTACTTCTTAAATTCAAATGGGCAGGTTCAACGTAAAAAAGTCACTAGCTGGCCATTTTTAATAAAGCTCTATACTATCTTTTTTTTTTTTACTTTTTACGATATTTTTCAGTCCAATAGGTCAAAACTAATTTATCGCGGATCAAAATTCTATTTAAAAATTTATCGCTGACCAATAAATTATTACATACATGAGACGATATTCGAACACCAAACTCGTATACCAGTGAAATATGCCAATACCAACTACACATTATGCTCTTTCAGCAGGGTCCATATATTTCTCGCTTTTGTTTTTTAATCTTAGCCCATATATTCTTTGAATTGCATTCCTATGCTAATAAACAGGGCTAGGCCCATGGATAACAGATAAGCGTCCAAGTTGTGAACTAACCCAAACTAAACGCATACACTACCCATGACCAAAAATAAGCCTAAGACTGTATCAAAAAAAAATCACCACACGTACAAAAAAGAGCCCTTAAGATCAATTGTAGGATGTGGGATAAGGTTCGAGGCTACACAAATATCATGATGTAATGCCTTCTTTCTCCTTCTTTTTCCTAATTTAATGTGAACAAAATTAAAAAGAAAAAAAATACAAATGTTAGAAGGTCAACATTTTTTATATTCATCTTACATACACTTGAGTTAACATTAATTAATAAAATATTTATTATATTAGTTAGAGTGAAGTAGCATGTGTTAAGTGAAAAAAAAAAAAAGAAAAAGAAGAGGGAAGGATATTACAACATGATAACACTTTACATTACACACTTTTTTTGGTTTCCCATCCTCTATTCCGACAGGTCAAGGATTAATTCGCCGTGCTCCATTTAAGGGTTTGTCGTTGGCCAATGAGTTACTGCATGCACAAGGCAAGATTCGAACCCCCAACACTTGTTTAAATGGACTAGTGAGCTAACCAATAGACCAACCCAATTTGGTTACTTTACATTACACACTTTGACACCCAATATTAAGGATTTTTGTAATTGTTAGTGTTGCTTAATGCTCCATTCCTGTTGGACCTAAGCCCTCAACCAAAAACTAGTGGTGGTTCCCACTACAATCTTAATAATTCATGCAATCCCCCAAACTTGTATGCTATATAATACTAACAAAAACAAACAAACAAGAGAAAATATTCCCACTGCTGTATTTATTTTTGTACCGAAAACATCACCTAATGTAGCTTCATTTATCCATCTTTTCTTTATTTAAATCCTTAATTAATTTTGTTTTCTAAATATTTTCTTTATTCCCACTGTTGATTTAACATATTTACACATAAGTAATTATTAAAACTGACTCTGTCTCTCTTTGATTTACCAATTAAATTGTTATTTAGAACATCACAATTAAACTTTTTTATAATGTGATGATTGGGTCTAAAAATGATGTCATTTTATGAATTGAAAAAATTCATGATATATTGAAGACAGCTTTGTGATAGACGGAGTAATTGTTATTTATTTATTTTTTAATATATATATTTGTCGCTTTTATGACATGAACAGCAAATATATAGATTCATGCATTATACAAATACAACAATAAAAGGCTGCCAGCTAAAAAGGAAGTACAAACTACAAAGTATAACATTACGTTAGTTCATACAATAATAACTTTATCTTTTTTTTTCTCAAAACATAATTTTGATTTCCTTATTTGAACTATTTAATCCATGTGTGAAAAGTTAATTTACAAACATACGTAATGCCCCCAAATAGATAAAGAGAGAATATGAAAACTAGTGAAGGACTGAAGGCAATATATATAAATATAATAATGTAGAATTATTATTAAAATTATGAATTAAATTAAAGAAAGATGTTAGTTTGGAAATTGAAAAGGAGGGTGGGAATAGGAATAGGAATAGAAATAGTTATCACAGGCTGTTAGAGTGACCCCATGAGTGAGACTTGTTACGGAAACAGACAATCAGACTTCTCCATCTCTCTCTATCAGCAGCCCCTCCTTCCTCCGTCCCGTTTCTAAAACGTACATTCATTTATTTACTTCCTTTTCCCTTTTGGAGTAGTTCATCACATGCTCTTGCTTCCACCCTCCTTAGTATGGTCCCACCCCCACCATCAACCACCCACGCGCTCCTCTTCCTTTTGCCCTTTTGCCTTTTTAAACTGTAAAAACTTATAGGCAGTTGTTTTTCTTTTTCTGTGAAATTATTTTAATAGTTAAGGATCACTAGACGATAATTTAGTTAAAAATATTAAATTATTTAATAATTTTTAATTAACAATATTATATGATTAGTAAATATTATTAATTTTATTAATATTTAGTTTGTAATAATTTATATCTATATTTATAGAATTTTACACACACAAAATATATAGTTTATATTTGTATTTACTAAAATTTATACACATGAATTAATATAATTTATATTTATATTATTTAAAATTTGCACAAATAAATTAATAAAATTTATTTATTAAAAATGATTTAGCGTTTATACTAGTCAAATGATGACTGCAAATATTAAAAATTAAATCCTTAAAAATTTTTTATATTTAATTATTAACTTTACATAAAAATAACTACAAGTAAATTTTTATTTTTTTAGGACGAATAAATTTATAAAGTAAGAAAATAAAAATTTAATTTAGTTGTTCTTAAATTGTTTGATAAGACATATGGATTAGGTAAAAATTTATTTGATTTGTGATTTTATTTTGGTGAATATTAATATAAAAGTAATAATTAAAAATTATTAGATAATTTAATATATTACTATTTGTTTAATTATTTTGTTGGTCCTATAATTTTGTAAAATTTTTAATTGGGTTTTTATATTTTTTTTAATTGAGTTCGTGTACTAATTTTTTTTTTAATTAAGTCATTTTTAACAGTAATTAGCTTAATTTTACAGGGATCTAACTAAAAAAAAATTGGTGTAGAAATTCAAATAAAAGAAAAAAAAATGTAGAGACCCAATTAAAAAAAATTAGTACAAAAACTCAATTAAAAAAATATAGAGATCTAATTAAAAATTTTGTAAAATTATAAGGATCAACAGTAATTAAACCATTCTTACATAATAATATTTGCATGTGTGTAATAATTTTTTATTTTTTATTTATTTTAGTATTTTGTAAAAGAAAATCTCATTTTAGAAAATCCAAATCTGAAAGGCTCCCTCTCCTTTATAGATTAGATTGGCTATCTGTCACGTGATGAGTCTCAATCTCATACATATATGACACCAAAAATGTTAATATCTAGTTAAACACCAATTAGATTAAATTGCAGATCTCACGATCTGAGTCCCTTATTCATTCTCTTGATCCTTTAAGTTTACTATGTCTAAATAACACCCATTACTCATTTAACTTAATTTGGAAATGTGCACTTGAGACCAATTTCGAAGTAGAGACACGTGTGCAAGAATGAATGTTTGGGTATAAACATTTTGAATTTTGAATTAAGGATGTTTAAACATGTGCTTATCAAGTAGGACATTGTATATTCAAATGCAATTAATTTAATTAATTAAGTATGTATGTATGTATGTATGTATGTATGTTAAAGAATAGAGAAAGAAGGGGGAAAAGTGTGATAGGATAGGATTGGGAATTGAAGAGATATATCCGTACGAGTTCATATCATTAGATGCCGCGGGTGCGATGCTCGTGCACCTGACTTGTCAAACCCATCAACAAATTGAATCAATCCCTCATTTCCACTTTCCACCCTGTGCCATGTGGGCCCTTCTTACTAACTTCCAATTATATTTATACATACATACGTATTTCATACATGGGCATTTTTTCTCTTTACTTTAACCAACTCCACCTTCTTATGAGAATGTTATATTATCAGCCTAAGATGATAATAATTTTCACATTAACCAGTATATAATAATAATAATTGGTATTGTATGTATGTATGTATGTATGTATTTGTGTTAGTTGGTATGATTGTTGAGTGAAGAGAGTACAGTGTTTGTGTGCAGTCTGCTGGCACACGCTTGGGGGGTGGATCCACTCCTCACAGTCACACACAGATTCTTCATTATTCACTTCCAAAAAATCACATCAATTTTGCAGACTCCTATTTACTTCCAAATGAAATAAAAAAAAAAAAATCCCTCTACTATCTATCTCAATCTCAGTCTCATCACTGCTTTGCACTTTGGCCCTATTAGGTGACTTTGCCCCTTCTCCTACCTTCTGCATACTCCCTTATCATTAATTAATTTCATCAAGAACTACTATATCATTACTTTGAATGCATGAATATTGGAAAGATATCAAGCAGGTGTTTCAGTTATTTTAACCGTTAATTTTAATTAATATATATTATATATATTTTTTATAATTTAGATTAATGGTTAAAACAACTGAAATACCGATATTGTTGATATATCTAAAATTCTTTTTAAAATTTGTTTTACAA
>NC_029772.3:92919394-92953097 GCF_000817695.3 Arachis duranensis | reverse complement strand
TTAGAAAAAAAATTTAAAATTTTTTTAATTTTGTTCCGAGAATTTAAAATATATTTCAATCATACTTTTAGGAGGTTAATACTATTAATAAATATATTAATGTGACAATTATATGCTAATGCATCATTATCGTATAGTAACTCTAGACTAAATAGTAAATTTTTTTCTTTAACATTTATATTTACTTCAATTCTATTCTTAACGGTTGGTTTTAATTTTACTCTAAAATTTTGATCAATATATTTGAATTATATATATACACATACACTAGGTATGTATGAAGAATATATAAGGTGATAATTTTATACTAATGTGTGATTGGTATTTGGAGTTAAACTCTAAAATAGTTTTTATATCATCTGTTAAATACTCATAATATTAAATTGACGTCATGTACTAAAATTGTCCTTGAAATTCTAATTACACTAATTACGTCCCTGAGATTGACAAAAGTGTACTACGTTAATTTTTTACCCATTTTTCATTAACAACGTGATGATATGGCTTAATGACATGGGCTGTTAGTAACACGTGTCACTCTATGGTTTAATCACGTGTAATGGTATGATGATGGGATGACCAATGACACGTGACGACCAGTGCCACGTGTCACAATGCTATCTGGCCACGTATCTGTTTGTGTCACGTGTCACAAGAGTATTCGTTCACATGTCGTCCATTATATCATCATTGTAGATGTAATAAATTAGTTACTCGCTTTGCATTAAACTACTCATTTTAATCTCTAAAATTGAATGTCATATACCAAATTAGTTCATTCTCCAGTTTTTTTCTCATATTTTTTAAATTTAAAAATTTCAATATCTTGTATCCACTAATTTCAATTCTATTTTTTCATATATTGTTTAAATATAAGTGATTTCATAAAAAATTTTAAGATTTTAGTTTTAATTATATAATTTTTTTTATAATAATTTAACATTGATAAATTTTATAATATATAAGTATGTTATTATAAAAAAATTATATGATTGATTAGACATATTTTTCATCAAAAAACATGTATTTTTAACAAGAAATCAATAATTAAATTTTTTTATTTTTATAAAATACACGTTTTTGTTGTATGTAAATGGATTAGATTGAAGGCACTTCAAGCACCCTCACTACCATCTCCTACCTCTTCAGTCCAGACAAAAGAGGTCAGAGATGGTAGTGAGGGTATTTGAAATGCCTTCACATCAACTCTAATAGTGTGTTTGTTTGAGGTGAAAATAGGAGGAAGGAAAAGGGATGAAAAAAATAGGAAGAAAAATAGTTATTTTTCCTTGTTTGGTTGAGGAGAGAAATGAGAGAGGAAGGAAAATAGATGAAAAAATATTGGTGGGACCACCAATCTTTTTTTCCTCCAATAATGGAAAAAAAATAAAGAGAAAAGTAAATATCTTTCTATACTTTCAATATTATCCCTTTATTTTTTTTATATCATTTATAATATAAGGATAAAATTGTCTTTTTATAACATTTTTTTCTTCTTATTTTCCTTTCATCCAAACACATCTAAAGAAAATAAAAATCCACTCAATTTCTTTTCTTTCCTTTCTATTTTCTTCTTCTCTATTTCTTTCCTTCTAACCAAACATAGCCTAAGACAGTGGTTAGGGATATCCGCAAGAGAATTTTTTTTATAAAAGTACTTGTATTTGAATAACATGTAAAAAAAATAGAATTGAAATTAATGCATTCAAAGATATTGAGAATTTTGAATATATAGAAAAAAACTGGTGAAAGAACTAGTTTGGTGCACAACATTTAATTTTAGGGACTAAAATGAGTTACTTAATGTAAAGTGATGAACTAATTTGGTACATCTACAATGATAACATAATGGATGACACGCAAACGAATACTGTTGCGACACGTGGTCAAATATGATTGTGACATGTAGTATAGTTGTTGAGCTATCCACATCAGCTTACCATGTTACTGGTCACCACATTATCATATCATTATACGTGGACAAATCATGGATTGCCACATGTTATTAACAGCCCACGTCATTAAGTCATGTCATCACGTTGTTAATGAAAAATGGGTTAGAGACTAACATAGTACACTTTTATCAATGTCAAGAACGTAATTGGTATAATTAAAATCTCAAAGATGATTTTAGTACAGGACTATAATCTTAAAAACCATTTTGGGATTTAACTCTTGGTACCTGAGTATCTGCATTAACGGTGTTAACATGGAAGCATATAGAGTAGTAGATGCATGTATGTATATATCTAGAAAGAGATGATGAGAAACGCAACAGATTAGAGATAGATATATATGGACCCCTTTAGCATGGTATAGAAAGGGAGAAGGTACAGGTTAATGACGAAAGGGAATTAGATGAATAGTGTAAGAATAGAGACATTGCATATATATAGTACCCCCTGCTGAATGATTTCTCTGGCCCTCTTCAGCCCTGAGCTATAACATCAAACTAAGCATCTTTTACATATAATCCAATATGCCAACCAACTTACTTCAAACACATACACTAATCACCTTTAAACTTCTCCTGTACCCCTTGCCCCTCCCTAATTGTCTTCTACTCTTCTCTCCTGAATTGACCTTACATTCTTCAACCCTGTCTCTGCCTCCTCTTCTACATGTGCAATTCCCTTCTTACTCCTTCTTCAACTTTCATCTTATTATTAACATCATCACTTCCACACAATTCGCATTTCATTCTTTTACTTCATCTACTAATCATATTATTCTCTCTAGCAGTATAATTATACTGGTAAAATTAAAGTAACGTTTTCTATTATTTAATTATATTTTAATTTAAAATATAAAAAAACATTACTTTAAATTTAAAAATATTTTTATCATTATAATATTATTAATTGTTGTGAATGATGTTATGTATGAAGAATTTGAATATATAAAATAGAGAGAAAAGTGGAGGTAGAGGAATCTGAAAAGCGAATTAAAGCAAGAACAGGAAGTGTGTTGGAGTGATCTGAGGTGAGCAGTGGCGTGGAGGAAGGAATTGAAATGAAAATTTGAAGGCTAGGTAACAGGTTTGTCCCCCAGTTTGAGTGTGAAGTGTGAACCCTAAAAGCCTAAGAAGTCTCTCAATCTCTTTCACCCTAAGTAGCTTTATTTTTGTCTCTGTGAGAGTGAGATAAGGGTTTCAGCTTTCATGGTTCCATGAAATTAACAACAGGACAAGACCCTCCCCGGCCCGACCAGACCATGCATGTCCCCAGTCCCCACTACTTCTAATATTATATATATAATCAACTCCTTCATTCATTCATTCAATAATTATTATTATATATGATCTCATCTCATATGGAGACCTGTATAATTGAGCCTATGGCAGGCCCCCCCCGCTGCTGCCAACTCTTCTCCATATTAATCATGACTGCAACTCATCGAATGTCTCCTTAAATTTTAAAATTAACAACTAAATAAAAAAAATTAATTTCGAAATTTCCGGTTTAATATAAGCTTAGCATTAGCAACCGAAACCCTAATAATAATTGCAAGGGATTTTGATGGAATATAATATATATAGGTAGCTAGGCCCAGTGGGCAAACACGCACAACACACTTGTGATTATAAAATTAGGAAATGCAATGATTTGTCTGATTTAATTTGAAGCTCGTCGCTGCACGAGTAGTGCACGTGTGAATAGATATAAATAATGTTATCTTGTTGATCGATCTTCCAAAGATATTGGCATAAAGAAGAATGAAATAAAGCCTTGTTTTGGGGGGAAGTTACAGAATACGTAGGGATACGGTAGGAATACGTAGATGTAATTGTGCGGGCGTGTGGAAGAATTGATTGTAGGGCCATGGGAAGGGAAGGGAGTAAGAAAGTGACACCTAATAAGAACGATGGAGATTGGAATTTGAAGTGAAAGATGGGACTTTGAAACATTGTCAACTTGCTAGTAGTGCCTTCAGTGCTCTATCTCTCTATGCCTCTACACTCATTCATCATCCATCTTCCCTTTCTATTTTTGAATTTCGATCAAAATTTATTAATAAATAAATAAATTAGTGGCAATGTCCGATCGATGCTGCTGCTTGCCAGCAAAAAACACTGAGACATGTAGCCGGCAGTGAGTGCAGAAGGCAGCAATAATGGCGAGGCACAATCAAGAACAATATGAAAACTCATGGCTTAATATTAACTTCAATATTCATACTGAAATTATGAACATACATGAGATATATATATATATGTGGGGTCAATATATAATTATATATAACCTAGCTATACTACAACGAGCAGCAGCAAGGAAGCTGTCACTAGCTTCAATTCATACACTATTATTGCTCTTGTATCTCCATTTAAGGGACAACCACTACTACTCACAAATTTTCAACTTATCAAGTAATTCAAACTTTTAATACTAATTCAAAACTATTTATTTCTTTACTTACTTATTATTTTTATTAGTATTTTCATATTTACTATTTTATTGACTGTTATTTATTAACAAATTTGATTCCCTAACAAAACCCTTGAAAATATAAAGAAAAACACAAGATTCTTACCATTTTATTTTAATTTGTAAACTTATCAAATAGTTTATAGTGATTTTGTTTAGTTTTTCATTGGTTTTGATTCATTTTATAAATTAAATACAACCTTATGTATTAAATAGTTTGTTTAATTAGTATAATCTACTAAAATAGGTAACTGAGATACAATTATATTAAGTATATATTAAAATTAATTAACAAAATCAGCAACTATATACGTTTATAAATACAAACATTTAAAAATTGAAAAAACAATCTTACTCTCACTCATTCAATTTTAATTTTTGCATATTATCATTCTTTTCGTTTGATTTTTGCTATTTTTTCTCTTAAATAATCAATTTTAAATCAGATTCATAAGTATAAAAAGGATAGAGAGAGAAGGAGAGAGAGAAAGAAAAAGGGAGAGCAACTCAGTTCAATCCATAAAACTAACATAATCACCAAAAATATATTTTTTCAACAATATCGATTTATAACAATTCTCATAAATAAAATAAGATTAAGGAAAGCACCCCTACCTCAATTATTCGCAATCCACATAATTAAACGCATTAAATTCCTTTTCCCTTCAGCCTATCACAGCGGCAAATGCAACCACAGTTCCAAACCACTTTTGCTACAACCACAGCTATTCTAATTGCAACATGTAATAATAACTGAAACTCAATCAAATAGCAAATAGTGTCACAAAACCTTAGCCACGTATAACAGAACAACGACTAAAAGAGTTTCGGAGTAAGAACGACTCACTGTACCAACAAGGAGCTAAGTATAGCGAGCCGCAGCTCCAGCGGTTAACTCCGGCAAGCTCCAGCAGCGGCGGCTTCAACTAGCAGCGAAAAAATTCACTGTGACAACATCATCAAACATATACAACTTAAGCGACGATCCTTACAGTAACAAAGATTTCGACGGACAAGGAAAGAAATCTGAAACAAGGCTAAAGCTTACCAAAAAGATGGCGGCTCCGACACTCGGGAGAACAAAACCCGGCATAAATGAAGCAGAGCCAGAATTCAAACTGGAACGGGATGGGGTTTGGCAGCTGTAGGGGTGTCCTTTGGCGGTTGCAGTTGCAATTTTTCGAAAATTCTAGGTCTTACGCCATCAAAATTTGCTACGGACATATTCTCAGATTTGCTAGACTCCCACACTATGTGATTCAAACAGAAATCTTTTCTTTTTCCTAACTTTGACCAGGGCAAGCGGTGAAGAAATAGAAACGACCAGAGTGAGCGACAAAAAACTATAAACGACCAGTGTTAGCGGTGAGCCGTCTAAACTACGGCATAGTAACGACAAAATGACGATGAAATAAGTGAAAAAAAGAAGCGCGTGACGCATAAAATTATTAATTGATTTATATTAGACTTGTATACATGTAAAAATATATAAAAAAACAAAAAAAAATTCGCAACAAGTAAAAATTTAGATTCATAATTCTTAAATTACTTTTTATGGTCCTTTCTTTTAAAAAATCACATTTTTCAAAAATGCTATGTAAATTTTGAGCCCCATATATTCCTTTTCTTTGTTGCAGTTTTGTCCTTAAAATGCTTTGATTCAACTTTGTTTGACAAGTAATGTATTTATTAAATTAAATATGAAATAATTTGTGTTGAAAAAAGAAAGACACAAAAAATTACAATGTGATTGTAATACAAAACAGAAGTAATAAAGTAATTTTAAAAATTTATTTTGTGTTTAAAATTTTATTCAAATAACATATATCAGATCTAAATACTTGAGTATGTTAGTAAAAATAAATTTTTTTTAATTATACAAAGGTGTTATGCATATTTATATTGAGACTAATTTTTGTTATTAATTTTTTTACTAATAGACTTTTAATCTAAATTGTAAAAACTTCTTTACAATTCTTTGTACATCTACCACCAAATTTTTCTCAAAAAACTGGAGTTATATATATTTGTGTATATAGAAGTAAGAGAATAAAAATTTTTGGATGTCATTTTTACTCTTGTCATATATATGATATGAGATTTGTTATTAATTTTAAATTTTAATCTTATTTTATATTTAAGTCTTATTTTATTTTAAACATGAATCTTATTTTATTTCGAATTAAAATCTTATGAATCATATTATATCACAACTCAATTTAAAATATAATCAATTAAGATCTCATCTAAAATAAATTAAAATAACTAATTATTTTTTATTCTCATTTCATAAATTATTATTATTATTATTATTATTATTATTATTATTATTATTATATTTTTAGTACTATTAAAGAATATAATAATATTTTATTCTTGAATTAATATAATTATTTATTTGATCGAATCAAAATAATAATTAAATAAATTTTTAGCAAAAATTAGAATACTCGTTAGTATGTGATCCTAAATGTTCAATACTAATTAAGCAGGTAGTAAATTAGTCATATTAAATTTACTAATCAAGGTTGGTATCTAACAACACTCATCAATAACCCGATAGTATGAAGTAATTTTTACTAAAAATTTAAGAACAAAGTATAATTCCTTCTATCTTTTCAACTCTTAGTTATGGTTTAATTGTCAAACTCTAACTTGTTACCGCTGTTATAATGAATTCCGAATGACTTAAGAAACTCATTTCTTTATTCATTCAATATCTTTGGTAAATGTTTTATTTATCACCGTGTTTATAATCATAAAACTCAAACTCTTTATCAAGAGTCGATAGATTTCATATTGACTAATTGTTAATTTTACAAATATTTAAATTATGCCAATGTCCATTTAACTAGTACCCTAAGATATTTGGTGTCTAAAAATAAAGTATAATAAATATATTATTAATTACCATGATAGTTGCAGGTAAAAAAGATTTTTTATTATCGTGTTCATCTAAGAATATGCTATTAAAAAATATGCGATAATTATAACTATTATGAATTTTCAGAGTGAGTTAATTCAATGATCATGTCTCTATATGTACTATATATATAATTTAATAAATGTGATTAATTAATTTTCATCTAATGAAAATCAATATATATATATATATAATTTAATTAATTTTGATACACTAAATTTAAAAGATTTAATTAGGAATTTATTATATTAATCTTTTTGTTACGATATCTTTCAATCCGACAAATTAATGACTAATTTATTGCAGATTAAAATTATATTTAAGTCACTGATTAATAAATTACTGCATACATAAAATAAGATTCGAATCTCAATATTTACTTAAGCGAACTAATAAACTAATTATTAAACTAACCGATTTTATTGTACAACCTTTAGTTGAATGATAGAAAGAGACACATGCAGTGCAACTGCAAGAGGCACGCACGCATGAACAAAACGGTAAAAAGCCTCATTTCACATCCCAACATTGAACAAACAAACCCAACGAAGCCACTTGCTGTTCCGTACGCTAACGACCGGTGGACCTCACATTTCATGATTATCATTTAACAAGCAGCCCCCTCATCTTTTGTTGATTTAGTTTTTCACCCCCTCAGTTAATCAGAGTACTTAGGGTGTGAGCGGGGTGGGGGCCCATGGTGCCGCAACACACCACATGATCATGATGTGATGATAATATATCTTTATAATGTTATCTTGTCATATATTTAATATAAATAAATAATAATAATACAACTAACACATACAGTTGCCTACAGAACTTTATGCGTGTGTATGTCATGATGTCCGATGCCTATGGCTATCTATCCCACTCATTATTCATCATCTTCACAGTACATTTTATGGTCCTGCGTCTAGGATGGTCCGTAAATGTACGTACCATTCCATTTACAACAGATTATTATTATTATTATTATTTACTATTACATTATATATTATAATATCATATATTGCTATATGCACCTCTACAATTATCTCTCTCATTAATTATAATTCATCACAAACACTCAACATTAAACTACACTACTAGCTCTATATATTTATTTACAAGGGTTTTGACCACGGAAAACAGTCAATAAAAGACACATACACTAACATTTCAATCAAAATTTGGATCCCACCATTATTTGAAAAACTCTTCCAAAATAATAATATATATATTGTCTTGGTAAATGGTAATAATTGAATATGTTTAAAAAGATATTAGATAACCAAATTATTTTTTAACTAAATTCAACTAATTTTTTATGTATTTTTCATTTTTGTTCAACTGATTTCTATTATGTCAATAATTTATTGAATTAACTTAGTTAAACTCAAACTTAATTACAAAAACAATCTGATGATATATCATTAAGTACTTTTTAGTACTTCAATTCATCCGACATTTCCTTCAACTAGTCATGATAACTTGAATCGCAATCCACTTAATTAAACAAATGAAATATTTTTTATTTTTTATTTTTTTCCAACAGAGAAAGAGGAACAACTTAAACGGTAATTTTCACATTACAAACTGTAGCATTACTGAAATAAATAAACGTGGTCCAAAATGACAAGTAACTAGTGACTTGTTTTACCAGTGAATTGAATCAGTCAAAAGCGCAACTTAGCTTTTTGTCTTTGAAATCAAAGATTCTTTTCATTCAAGATTAGTTCATAGTAGCATCTAAGCACTGAAAAAGTCATAGCATCTATCATGGAATATACTTCCATTCAGTTTTTATTAATAACATTTAGTTTTATTAGGAAAAAAAACTATATAGAAAATTAAATTCTAAATCTTTTTGGATATAACAACTTAACAAGATGTGTTATTTGTACATAGAGCAATGGTGTTTGCACGGTATACGTACTTTTTTTACAATTTTTTTATAATATAAAAAGTAAGTTTTTATATATATTCTTTTATTTTTTATTGGTACATATAATAAAATGTGTATAAAAGAAAATTACTTGAATAGTATATACAACATTTTTTCTGTACATATATACATGAAAGACACTTTAAATAAATACTTTATTCAAGTTAGATAGATATTAAGATTATACCACAAAATTTTGAAATAGATAAAATAATTATTACAATATTAATTTACTAAATAACAATATAAAATAGAAAATAGAACTTAAAAAATAAAAAAGGATGCATACAAAATTTTAAAATTATAGATAAATTATAATGATAACGATATTACTATTATTTTTCTACCACTCCCTTAAAACTAATTGTAGTCATGTAAATTAGAGATTTAGCTTATTTAAATCCATAATTGTTGCAAAATCCAATATTTAATTGCAGCCCTATATTTCAACGAATTTTTGAATATTTTATACGAATTCTAGTATCTAACTAGATCCTTCACTCGTCCACTTCATGTTTACTCAATTTGAATATTATAGCTTTTAGATGCTTATAAATTGTGTCATGGATAATTAGGTAAAAATTAAAGGGAGATATATAATGTTATATCCTCTGTTATATGTGAATTAATGATCTACCATAAATTAATATTTAATTTTTACTTCTCATTCCTTTACTTAATCATTTCATGGTTAATTGCTTGCTAGTTCAGTAAACTAAACTAATGTGGAAACAAAGAATGAAATGTTTCCACTTAGAGGCAAGTTTGATACTAATAGAGAAAGGTTAAAAAAAATTAATAATAATTGCAATAAGATATAATAAAGTGCGAAAATTAATTGTGAAGGGTATTAAAGAATACAGATGAAGCAGACAGACTTTAGACATATTAATATTTTGTTAGAACTGTAGTGGCAAAAATGCAGATGAAAGTGGGCACATATTTTCTTTGATTTTGAGGCAAGATTTGGCAATAAAAATTGAAGCAGTTAGTGGTATGGTACATCTTGATCTGTGTATGTAGCTAGTTGTAGATGTGTAGCACACAGTGGATAGCTCCCGGATATAATACTCATATAAGTAGAAAGAATAGAAAGGCACTTTATATGGAAACAATCTTCAACTCTACTACTTCTTTTTATCCCTTTCCTATAATTAGGACTTTGAAATTTTGCACAATATATAGATATGGGCACCCTCATCACATGGATGGCGCCAATTCCACCTTAGTCTCAATAATCATAACCATATAATTAATTACAATAAATCATCATCATAATTCAATTCTAACACTCCTTATAAGAATAATCCAGCCCACCTCTAACAAGTTTTTTTTGTTTATTATGTCTCACACAGAATTTTCTAACTTGATAAGTTAAGAATTAATTTATTATAAATTTAGATTTTATTTAAAATTTTATATGTATTAAAAAAAATTAAAATTTTAATATTATTCACTTAATTGAATAAGTGATCGAAAATGATAAATTTATTGGTCACATAGTCTTCCTTTTATTAATATAAGTGTTTATGTAAACGGTGAAATTGACTTTATATAAAATTGATAATTAAGAACTGTTAAATTATTTGACTGATTTAACTTAATATTTGTTAAATTTTAGTTTAGCGAGGAATAACAATTTAGCTAACAAACATGAATTTAGATAGTATAAAAATGGATTAATATTACTAGAGATGAAAGCGATAGAAAGTAATAGACATAAACGAATAGGACGTATAGAAAGAAAGATTGGGGACCATAAACAACCCATACCTTTAAATCTAACAGAAAAAAAAAAGAAAAAAAAAAAGAGAGAGAGATCGTGGTCACATGGTGGCATGTGAGGGGAAGAATGGGGGAAGGTTTTATATAATTTTGTTAGAATAATAATGAATATGCAAGTAAGGAAAAAAGAAAGGGTGATTTGGGTGTGAATATAAATAATTACAGTTGATGGATTTGTCTGTTTTTGGGAAGATTATTGTTGGGTGAATGTGTTACTACCCATGTGACGTGTATGTATGTGATGGGTAAATTGAATGAAGAAGCAAGAAACGGTGAATGAATGAATGAAGCAGAACCCTACTTACTTAGTTACTTACTTACTTACTTACTTACTACATAGTGATGATGGATACTGCTGTTATCTCTGAAACCCAAAAAGCAAAGAATTTTCCACCACTCTCATCTCTCTATAAATTAAAGCTGCTTCTAGAGTGGTCCATGCTCTTCTCCTTTCTATACCAATGCTTCACTATTTCTTCTTCCTTCCTTCCTTCCTTCATTCATTCATTCATCAGATCTGAGTCCTGGTCATGCTTTTCCACAGCTTTCTTGAACTTCTTGTATGTGCATCCATCCATCTCAACTTCTTCTAAGTAAGTATGTAATTACAGTCTTATCCCTACAACTAAGCAAGAAGCTCAAGAAAGCTGTGGGAGAATATGGCAATTTCAGGCCTTTCTTGTATTTCTCTACTCTGATTCTCTCAACATCGGTAAGTGCTATTACCCTACACCTTATTATATAGAGTCATCATATGCTGCTTTATGGTTGTGTATGTAATTAGATCCAACCAAATCAAATTGTTGCATTACATTATATTGTTTCATCTCTGTTTTGTTTTAAGGAAATATATAAAGAAAGAAAGAAAGAAAAGGTTCCCTGTCTCCTCTGATCTGATTTCAGTGGTAGGTTCAACTTTCTCTCTACCTGTTAGATTATTAGGATATGATGATGAACAATGTTGTTCAAGTTTAATTGGAGGCATCCATGCAAGAAATTAAAGTAACAATGAATTAGATGAAGAGATAGAGAAATGATTGAAAGTAATAATAAAAAATAATAATGAAGTTTGGTGCAGATGAGAGAAGATTCCTCACCTTTCCTTTTGATCATTAATGATGATAGTTGTTGGCGTTGCCCTTTTGGTTTAGTGAATCCACATATCCCCCCTTCCTCCCTCCTACATTTCTGTGAAAAAGGTTAACCTTTGTCACTACATGACATCATTTTTTTAACCACTCCTCTTTCTTCATTTCTTCTTCTCTCTCTCCTGACACCATTTCATTTTTAACCCCTCTCTCTCTCTGCCATGCTGTCTCTTGAAAGCAATGTTGGTGCTGAAATCTTGGGTAATTTATGATACTACCATTCCATTGCTCTATCTATGTATCTCTTCTTCACCTGTCACTAGGTTTTCAACCGTATTACAGTTTCTGAACACACACACACACACAAATTTATTACCAGAATTTTCTTGCTTCTTCTTCTTCTTCCTTCTCATTATATATATATAATATTGCACATGTCATAAGGGAAAGGAAGGGCCCTAGGTGGCTAGTTAGGATTATATTAGAGAAGAAGGGAAGGAAAAAGAGAAAAAGAGAGAGAGAAAGAGATAAGCTTTACCAAATTGAAGGGCATAAAGTTAAGATACATTATTATGAAGATTTAGCCAAAGAGAATGCAACAAGTTGTACAGAGAGGAGTAGGACCACCAAAGATATATCAGATTAAATCAATCTGCCACAAGACACAGTGGCATGGCATGGCATGCCACTTCAATTCTGATCTCATCTCTCGTCTATGTATCTGCATCTGCATCTGCATCTTTCTTTTTTTATCAGAATTATATCATTAGCATATTGATTTCAAGAGATTCTGTCTTGCTCCTACTATTTATATATATCTATATAATTAAACTCTAAATTATATATTATATTATATATATATATATTATGCACCTAGCTACCTTTTCAGGGAAATAGTGGAAAAATAAAGAATCAACACTTTGAGCAACGGGCACACGAAACCCATGAAGCAGCTTTGTGAATTGTGACACGACATCGTATGAGTTACCAGAGATTCAGCTGTAAGTAACTGATCATGGATGCTTGGTGATTGGTGACCTGAACCCTTCAATGACACTCATGAAAAGATGAAACTGAATCATCAGATAATTTTCCTAGTACGGAATTATTCTTGCTTTCAAACTATAACACCACTGTTCAACTTTTTTACAAAAAATCAAAATGTAAAATATAAAATAAAACCAGAAAATTCTCGTGCTATAGTTCATTTACTTATGTTTTCTGCTAAACAGGAACGTGTCAGCTGCGCCATGCAGTGTAAAACTACCTGCTCGTTCTTTTTATCCATTTTTAAATACTTTAACCTAATATATAATTCTTCACTTCACTTGATAAATATTAATTACTATTATTATTATTATTATTATTATTGAAATATTTTAAATGGGTCTTGTAGCTTTAAAGAGCTTCCCTACCACACCCACCTTAACAAATATATAAATGGGAATGTTCGGATTCAAGCATCTAAGGAAAAGTGAAAATGGTTTTTGCTTCGTTTTCTGTTTAATTAACACATGATGATTTGTCGTCTACTTGAATTAAAAAGACACATTGTGAGGCACAAACAAAGGAGTACCTCACAATTATTCACGGAATTGAGTCATCAAAATTGTTTGCTTAGGGTGTAATTAACATATATTATTATTTGTTATAAAAAAAAGAGCATCTATCACGGTTCAAGATTTGAAATAGATATTGGATCCTCACTGGAATATGACCATCATGTTGGGAAAGAGATAAGAGCAAATTTGTTTATACACAGACCCACCATATATAAAAGATTATGAGACATAATAATTCCGTTTAACTTTATCTCTGTCTTTATTTCTGTAAAGAAGTTACCTAGCTACCTCCTCTCTTTAGTTTAACAATACGATAAAACGTTTTAGCAAAGGGCATTGCAAACTTTGATACAATACTACTTTACACATTGATGAAACTTATTCCTATTGTGAATTTCTCAAGCATCCAAGTCAATACCAACGTTGGTTTTTGCAAAAAGAAAAAAAATAATAATTAATGTCCAAGTGCAACAGTAGGTAGCACCATTTCAAAATGCAATATTTGGAGCAAGCGTGCTTAGCTTGACCCACTTGAGTCCCTTTTATGAAGCCCTTATCGATTAATAAGCAGCACCACATACATAAACAAACAATTTTCCGTTCTTCATGGTGCTGGTCTGATCATCTCATGTATTCTATTGTGACTTGTGAGCCCTATCATTAACACTAATAAAAGGTTGATTTGATTGGTACATGATTCTTAATTGATTATTCTTCAAAAGTAGAAAAAGATAAAAATACCAATTGAGACAAGTAATTTTACTATATAGTAAAGATTGCTAAAAGAGAATTGTCTTGTATATCAGATCTAGGTGAGTTCAATTAAGAGGCACGCACATAAAACCAAACCTGTTAGGCATAGGATTAGTCTTTAAAGCATAATGTCGGCAGAATCCGTTGGAGTTGGCTGGCTATAATTTGTATATATTTACAGATTAGGTGCCCCGTGATAGATAGATAGATATAATTGAAGAAAATGAATGATATCATCATCATATATATGTATATGAGGAGTAATGAAATGACAACAATAACACTACATGCCCACCATCAATGGTAGGGTATGCTATTGACGTAAGTAACTCAGTGATGAACCACCCATACAAAGAGGACGCCCCAATCAAAATAATAACTCCTTTTCCCCTTTCGCAAGTGAAAGTGCCAAAATAACAATAAATGGAAACTGTGTTGACCCATGATGCCAAATTAGAAATTGTACCCATCGACAAAGAACAATCATGGTGATCACATACATTACCGTACAATCTTCAATATATACATACATATATTATGCTCATTTTTAACCTGAGTTACCAAGAAACTATTTATATATATGGCTTATTCTTCATTCTCTTTTTCCTCGCTAAGGGGGTAGAAAATAAAGGACTAATTAAATATATATGGAAGGTAGGTAGTTGACTATAATTGCATAGATAAAAGCTACAAAACATTTACATACAATTAATAAATGAGGGAAACATGTAGACATGTTTGCATCTTCATTTCATAGAAGAATGCAATATTGGCTAGAATGAAGGGATACATAATAGCATCATATATGGGGACGGTGGATTAGAACTATAATAACTAATTAATTAACATTTTCTTTTTCTCTTTCTAGTTGGCTAGATCGATCTATGCCAATGCGATAAGCTAAAAAAAGCTCATGAATTAAGGAGCTACGAAATTTTTGAAAAGCATTTAAAAATATATAGAAAGATGGTTGTAGCCACAAGACAAAAGTGGCACTGCTAAGACAGCAAGATCAAGAGGTTTGTCCATTAATTTATTGCCTCCCTGTCGTTTCTTTTCACCGATCTTCCCCTCTTTTGTATATCACGGAGCACAAGAAAATCTAACTTTTCCAGTTCAACCATTCTCCGAAGAAAGTAATATAGAGGCTGAGGTTATTACAATAGTGAATAATACAAACAAGTAATAGATCCAAACAAAGGAGGAAAAAGCAGGACATGTTGCTGAATGCGTTTAAAATTAAAGCATTATATTTATGAAAGCCATTGAATAAGGAACAAATGAGAATATACATGTTAGATTAGTGGGTAACATGTAGGATTAGGATATTGATTTAGCAAGAGTAAAGTGGCATATTCATGACTTTTGCATTATATATCTTTAGAAGGAAAAAGAAAACTCATAATGCCCGTGAATGCACCATGACCATGTAAAGTTTTGATGGAGCTTGAAGCTCACCGTTTTGTCGGTTTAATTGTCAGATATTACAAACCAAAGGGAGAATAATAGACAGTGTAGGATGTTATTTATTTTGGGGATTGGTCACTTCTTCTTCAAGCCCATGCAAGCTAAGGTAGATGCTTTTTTACCGTTTCTAATTTCTAATGCTTTTTGAGGGATATTTCTCTCTGATTCAAAGCGATCCGATTCTCCTCGGCACAAAAATAATGAAAGAAATAGTACTTGGCAGGTGGTCTAAAACTCCACCATTTGTAGCAAATGGTTCTTGTCTCTAACTTGATTGGGAAAATAAAGAAAACCCTAGCTTCCACCACAGGCTGCTTCTTCTTCTGCATATAGTAGTAGATATAGCCTTTATTATTTCATTTCTTTTTGCTTCAATTCACCACCATAGGTTAATTTTTGTGTGCATCCTTATGGTTAATCTTTCCCATAAAAGCCTTCACCTAATAATCCCCCTCCCTCCTCTTGCTAGGGTCATCAACCAATGGGGCTTAAAAGCATTCATAAGTTGTTGGAGAGAGAGAGAGAGAGAGTGAGAGATAAAGGTAGCTACCTAAGGCATAATGGTCACTACACTCTCTCTGTGGTCCATTCCCTAACAATCTCTAACTGAAAATTGTTCCTTCTGGTTATTAGTCCCCCGTGCACCCAAAACAAAACAAGTGTTTTCTTTGTTCTGATTTAATTATTTGAAGATATTTAAATACCCTTTTAATAACCACATACAGTATCTTGATCCAGCTTATTAGCTAAGATATATATATGAATCTCGATATACTCTCTTGATTTTTGTAAACTAATTAATCAATACTATATAAGAACGTTTATAATTGTTAATAAAATATTTGTATGAGTAACAATTCAAGATAAAGATGGTGTTAAATTATACTCAGTTATGCTTGTCCTGCATCTGAAGGCTATAGAATATACATATTAAATAATAATTATTACTGAGGGGTACAAATATAAATACAGATAGATATATAATTAATGAAATGAGGGACATGTATGTTCTATATATAAATTGAAAATTTCTCAATGATGATGATGACGACCTTTAATTCCAATGTGAGTTGTAACTTTTTCCAGTAGTTTTAGGTTTACCAATTACATACACACATTCATTGAAAACAAGAGCAAAAGGACACCAAGATTAATTATATAATATTCAAAACTCATCAGACAAGATTAGCAAGTAGCAAGCCAAGACCACATAAAAATATTCACATAAATAAATAAATAAATGTATATTCTGGATTCAAACAGCTAGACTTACATGATATATATCACAAATGTTTATCATGTGCAAATTAACCAACCACCATACCATAATCTTCAAATAAAATTTCCCTGCTTAATTTATTAAATTAAAATTGCTGAAGATCTGCTGAAACGAGAGTTTCTAGTTTCTCACAGTAATTTATGCTTCTATCAATATCATGAAAAAATTCCTTAAATTACGGATCGAACGAATACCTGTTAATTAGGCCATTTCCCTTGGTGAACCATCGTTGCCATCATCATCATCATCATTCGTTCTCTTCTGATAGCTGCATCTCAAAATTTTCGGATCAGATATATGTGAAATTAAAATTGCGAAAAAAGAAAAGAAGTAAATTATGTTATAAAAATGGAAAGCGGCGGTGAGAGTAGAATCCAGAGAGTGGAAGGTAATTTAGGCGTTTGACCCTATCTGTATCTTCCCACAGCTTTATTGAACCGCAACGCAAGAAGAAGAGTGCCATGGCATGCATGCAACAATTAGATGCAGTTCAAGAAAGCTGTGGAAGAATACAAAGAGGGCCATATCATATTATCATGCATATTCCCACACTCAACCATACCCCCCGCACGAGATTCACAAGATAATCAGAACCCTAAGAAAGCAAGATAAGAGAGAGAAAGAGAACAATGTAGGGGTAGGGAAGGAGAGACGTGGTATTTATAGCAGAATTTAGGGGTTTTATTGAAATTTCATCATTTTTATTTTTAATTTTTAATTTTAATTTTCTTTTTTTTTCTTTTTTACTTTACATCAATCCCTAGAAGAATATTGGGCCTAAGATTATACGGATTACTGAAGCACGCCTTTTTTTTTTTCCCTCGAACCCTAATTAAAAAGCTGACTACGTTTGATCCCAGTTAGGGGATTAGGGATTAGACTGCTAAATTAATGAAACAAGTTTTACTTTTGTTTTTAATTGGTGTATAAAAGTGATTTAATATTTGTGCGGCTATGATGCACCTTTCCGGATCAAACGGTGGCGGTTACAATTTGTGGGGGGCACACCGTGGGGCCCACACTCAGATCTGTCTTCTTGTTCCAACGATGACTGTGCACTTCACGCGCTCCTCGTCAGCGTTTCCTTCACTCATCATCCAGCCAGCCAGCCGGCGAAATAAACAAAGGATAATCCCTCAATTATGGATGATCAATCATGATTCTCCATCAATAAACCACATTATCTAAAAAAAATAATTATCCACATTATTTTAACTTGGGTATATACTATATTATCTAACAGATATATGAGGTTTGTAAAAGATATTTTGACACTTAAATAACTTGTAAATCAATATTCGGTACTTGAATGAAATAAGAGTTTGAATAATATTATTCAAATCATTTAAAATTGGCTCGGTGGCTAGTTTATTTGTTTATTTTATTTATGTAAATTTTAAAAATTTTTATTTTATATTAATGACAAATATTTAAATAGAGTTTAAATTTGTAATTGATTATACATTTATTTGCAGAACTAAATATATTATAAAAAATTAAAAAAAATTATATTAGGTAAAAGCAGAATGGAAGAAATTAGGTGATGTACAGTTCTTAAGAAAGATGAAAACGTTATTTGTACCACTGCGTAGATGGCATAAGCAATATTTTGGGGATATATCAGAGAGGATGAAGAGGTTTGAGGAAGAATTAAAGAAGGTTGATGATATGATTAGTAGTGAAAGGCATGATGGTACAATTTAGGCAAGGAGAAGGGCGTTAGTGAGGTACTGTGAGAAGTGGTATGTGAGACAGGATGTTCACTGGAAGCAAATGTCCAGATCTCGGCATGCTAATGAGATGGATAGAAACATAAGATACTTTCATAATATTTCTTCAGCGAGAAGAAGAAATAACAGAATAGAGTCTTTGGTAATTCATAAGAAGTTAGTGAGGAATCAAGCAAGGATCAAAGTTGTGATTCGGCACTTTTATAAACGTCTGTATCACCAAGAAGCTTCTCCAAGAGTGAGCTTTAGGTATGGATTAGTTAATCGGCTAGAGAAGAAGGAAGCTGAAGCCTTAGAGGTATTACCATCAGTAGAGAAAGTGAAAGACTCGGTGTGGGACTGTGAATCTTTTAAGGCTCCAGGGAGTGATGGCTACAATATGAATTTCATAAAAAAGTGTTGGGTTGATATTAAAACGGAATTCACAGGTGTTGTGATGAGCTTTTTCGAGACAGAGAGATTACCAGTAGACTTTAACGTCACATGGATAGCATTGGCTCCAAAATTTGTTGGGGCTAAGGAGATAAAAGATCTTAAACCGATCAGTATGGTTGGGTGCGTCTATAAAGTTATCTCTAAACTGTTGACATGAAGAATGAGAAGTGTGATGCCAGGCTTAGTCGGGAAATCGTAGAGTGCCTTTGTGAAGGGGAGGAAGATACATGATGTGGTTTTAATTGCATGTGAAACTATGCAATGGTTGAAACTGAAAAAGAAGGCGTCAGCGATTATCAAATTGGACTTCCAAAAGGCCTATGATAGAGTGAAATGGTGCTTTGTGGATACTGTGCTAGAGAAGATGGGCTTTGGTAGAACTTAAAGGGCATGGATACGGGAGTGTATTAGATCTGCATCTATCTCGATTTTGGTAAACGGGTCACCATCAAAACCTTTTAAGACGGAAAGGGACCTCCGTCAAGGCGACCCATTATCACCTTTTTGTTTTTTCTGGTGGTGGATGTGCTTAACAGAATGATTGGAGAGGCAGTTAGGAACGACTGAATATCTCCACTCTTAGTTGGTAGAGATAATATAAAGTTATCACACTTACAATTTGCTGATGACACTATATTATTATGTCCGTCAGAGGAGGAGTCAGTGAGAAACTATTAGAGGCTTTTGAGGTGCTTTGAAATGATTTCTGGATTGAGCATTAACTTTGAGAAATCCAACTTAATACCAGTAAAATGCAGCCATGAGTGGGTAAGACGAATGTGTCAGCTACTGGGTTGTCAGGAGACGGCTTTACCAGTGAGGTATCTTGGCATTAGTTTAGGAGCAAATCTACGGCTGGTAAAAACCTGGAAGCCGGTTATCGATAAGATGGAATAAAATCTCAGCTTGTGAAAAGTAAAGGTTCTAAGCAAGGCTGGGAAGCTGGTTCTCATTACGTCGGTAATCAATAGCTTGCCTGTTTACTACTTGAGTTTGTATAAGGTGCCGAATGCGGTTGCTCGAAGAATCATTTCTCTTCAGACGAGATTCTTCTGGGGAAAGGAGGATGGACGGCCTGGAATGGCTCTGGTGAAGTGGGAGATGATCCAGACACCTAAGAAGTTAGGAGGTTTGGGGGTGGGTGATGCGGTAATTCGTAATGTGGCTTTACTGTTTAAATGGTGGTGGTGCTTCTCTAAGGAGGACTGTCCCCTATGGAAGAAGATTGTATACTCTTGTAATAGTTTAAACCCAAATCACTTGCTGTCAACTAAAAAACTACCAAAAAGATGAGGCCCATGGAGAGACATTTGTCAAGTGCAAATAAAGGAGCAACATGTAAGACAAAAGATGATTGATAGCCTTGCTATAGAAGTGGGGGATGGTAGATTTACCAGATTTTGAGAGGATACCTGGCTCCAAGTGGGAAATCTGAAAGACTCATTTTCGAAACTCTTCTTGATTTTAAACCAAAAAGGATCAGTAATTGGAAATTGTGGATTTTGGGATGAAATTGAGTAGGTCTGGCACTTCCAATGGAGGAGGAAACTATGTTAATAGGAGATAGATACTTTGGACCAGATGCTTCATGTCCTGCATTCTGTTAAATTGATAGCAGAAGTGCAAGATAGAGTAGTGTGAAAATTTGACAAGGAAGGCATTTATTCGATTAACTCATTTGTGCAAGTTTTGCAGGAAGATACTTTGGATGAGGAGCTTCTGAGATTCATATTCACAAAGAAAATTTAGAGAGTTTTATTTCCACCTCGAGTCGAGTTGTTCACTTGGTTTGTTCTGGTAGGCCAGCTCAACACAAAGGATCGGTTGAATATGTTGGGAATATGACCACAAAATAATAATTTGTGCGTGTTGTGCAAGAAAGATGTTGAAAATATAAAACACTTATTTGTTACTTGTGAGTAGGGGTGGCAAGCGGGGAAGCCCGCCCCGCTAGAAGCCCGCCCTGTGACGGGCTGGCACGCCTCGCCCTGCCTAGTGAGCCGGTCCTAGAATCCTATCCGTATATAAACAAATTATAATTTTTATATTCACAAACATTAAAGTCTTTGTAATTATAAATATCTAATAAATATAATTATAAACCAACTTTTCATCTAAAACATAATTATAAATATTGTTCCCAAAGTAAAATAAACATAATCCAAAACATAATTATAAATATGGTCTCTAAAACAAAATAAATATAATCCAAAATACTCAATTTTCATCTTCATTCTCTTGTAAGTTGGGTTGGAGGAAGTTGGATTTTGGTAAAAAAAAATTGTAAAAATACCCCTTACTAAAATAATTCTAAGCCCGGCAGGAAAGTCCACCCCGTCCCGCCAAAGTCCGCGGTTTAAGCGGTGCGGGTTAGGCGGGCTTTTACTATTTAGCGGTCCCAATTTTCCAGCCCAACCTGCATTTTTTGGCGGGTTACGCGGGCTGGCTTGGCGAGTTTAGGCCTGTTTGCCACCCCTACTTGTGAGTACTCTTGGCAGGTATAATGTGCATGGATTGCAGGATTTGGTCAGGTGTGGATTGCCCCTGACACTTTGAAAGAACACTTTGAGAGTTGGAGATCAATGCCGATAAGAAAAGATAGACGCAAGTTTTGGCTAATCGGGTTCTTCTCAACTATATGGAACATTTGGTTATGACGGAATGATGTCATATTCCAGAGCAAGACTACAGAAGTCGTTGATTGTGTGGCTCAATCTTTCTCATGTGCTGTAGAGTGGTGTGATAAATAATCCATGTTGTTGATGGCTATGTCAAAGATGACATCAAAATTATTTATTTATTTTTTTTGCTGGTTTTGGTTTTCTTTGCTCCACTTTAGTATTGAGCTTTTTCATTAAAAAAATCATATTATTCAAAAAATACATTTTACAAGTTATATATGTTAACAAGTAAATAAAATCCGGGTAATTAAACCCTATTGTCATTTTTTTAAGTTACGAGTGAGACTCGAATATGCGATTTGTAGGTGAAAATAAAAAAAGTATGTCATTTGAACTATAACTCGTTGGCAAACTTATTATCATACTTAAATGTTGATAATCATAAAATATCATTTGAAGAAATATTTTAATTCATTATTTTAATTATTCTTCTACCTTCTAAATTAAAAATTTTGATTTTATATATATTACGTTTACTTCATTGAAATATTAAAAAAGACAGTACCATAAAAAACAGTATTAATACTTAATATAAACTGTGCCATGTTAAACATTCTAATTACGTATAAAATTTTCATAAACTTCTTTACATGACAAATACCTAATTATTTCATATACATGTTGAAGAAAATAATAAAAATTAAAACTAAAGAACCAAAACCTGGTCACCATATGAAAAACTTAGGAGTTAGGACGCAATATTTTAAGATCTTTTTTTGTTGAATAATATTTCAATATGTTATTGGATGGTGTAGCACTTTTCAATATTTGTTTGTGTAATTTTTTAATTCATTTTAGAAGAAGATATATTTTTTATATTAATTTTTTAAAATTAGGAGTGAGATTCGAATTTAAAATTTTTATTTAAAAAAAGAAATTATACTATTTAAATTATAGTTCGGTGACATTTTTTCGCATTACTTTATTACCATAAAACAATTAAAAAAAATGAATGAATGATTGTCAAGTAATACTAGGGGGTAAAGAGGGTACAACTAATCTGATTAGATCCAACCAATGAAATTATATTGGATATTATACTCCATTGGGTCAAATTGAGTAAAATCTAATTATATCTGTTGTTAATTGTTCTTAATTAGTTCAGATATCGAATTTGACATTATTAAATTGATTTGATTATTTAATATATTATATTAAAAAATATAGAATAAAATTTTATTTTTGTCTTCAATATTTGGAGTAAGTCTTAAAGATATTTCTAACGTTTAAATCGTCATATTTAAGTCCGTAATGTTTTAAAATCGTCTCAATGTTGTCATGTCTTTAGTGATCTGATAACATAATTAACAGTGAGATAAAATTGAGACGATTTTGAAACGTTAACGATTTAAATATGACGAAAATGTTGGAGACAAAATGATACATTACTCTTAGAAAAATTATCAAATCAAATAAAATGATCATGAATTTTAACGGAATGAATTGCATTACGAATTCAAGATTTTTACTCATATTTGTAAAATGACTAGTATATAAACTTTTGAGAAAGAAAAAAAAGAGCGTGTACTTATACAATAAAGTATAAATTATATCTTTTTGTCTCTAATATACCAAACTTCTTTAATGTTTAATTTAATTAATTTTTTTATTTTTTAATAAATTTTAACTTTTTTTTCAATAATTTCAATTTTTAAAAATCGTTTTAAAATTGTCTCAATTTTGTCCTGTCGTTAATTCTGTTAACAGATCCCTAATGCCAAGACAACATTGAAAAATTTTTAAAACGTTACGAACTTAAATAGAACGATTTAATGATTAAGGACAACTTTAAAATTTATCCTAAACCTTGAAAAAAAATGATACTTTACTCAAAAATATAATATTTATATAACTTATACTAATCCTAATCTCACCCAAGTCATTATTTTCTTTTCCCTTCTTTAGTATTTATTTTTATGTTTAGGGTTACATAAGTTTTTTTTTTCTATTTTTCGCATTTTTTTATATTTTTTTATAAATTTAATTGTAATCGAATATCTATTTTTCCGTCCAAATCGGATCAATTTGGATCTAGCCATTAAAAAAATGCATTAATCCAAATTAATAATAAATAATCAATTTAATTCTAATTCATATAAGTATATAAAAAATGCTACTTGTACAATAAAATTCAATCTTTATTCAATCTTTAATTTAATATTTTATTATTTTAATTTTTTAGTTAATCATATTTTCTATTTTTAAGGAACCACTTTTACTTTTAATATTTATCATCGTAAAATTTGTAATTACTTGCAATACATTGTTTTTTACAAACCAAACCATAAAATTTATAACAATTTTTCGTATACTAATTTTTAAAAAATAGTAAAGTTTTTAAAATCAATTAAATTCACTTCAATTATTTTTTTATTCAAAATATTCAAAATTCATGTCAAAAACACATTTAAAATTAAATAAACTACATAAACACATTTAAAATTATATATTAACACATCTAAATTATTGACATTGTAGTTCATATTAAGGCGGCAATGACAATGAACGTTGAGAAAGAGAAAGGCGGCATTGTAGATGAGCTCCGAGAAGGATGGTGGCGCAGATGAACGGTGGCTGAGAATGAAGATGACAAACTACCGACTGGATTTATGATATATGGTGAATGTGACTGTTCAAAATTTTGTATAGTAGTAGTTTAATAACTAGATGGTTTAAGATTTATTTTAGAATTTTAAAAACGAAATTTTGAATTTTAACTAATTTTATTTTTTGATGTGTATTTAAATTATAATATATTAATAATTAAATATATTAAATTTAAAATAAAAATTTAAAATTAAAATTAAAAGTTTAAATTTTAGTTTTATTTAGTTTGTATTTTAAATGTGTATTAAATTTTTAAAAAATATTAATTTATTTATAATATAGAATTTTATACTCAAGAACTTAATTAGCAGCACTAATCTTAAAACCGTTTTTGAAAAAGTACCATATAAAAGAACAAATGACTGCCTCAGATTTTTTCAGTAATAAGTGATAATAAATACATACAAAAGAAAAGCGCACGAATTACATTAATACTGAAAATAATAATTACATAAAAAAAAGAAAGTAGCATGTGGGAGTGCGGGTCAGTATTAGGAATAAATAGTAGTAATGGAGACGAATGTTAGTTGTGTTGTGGTGGGTTACAATGGGTTGTCACCGCCGCTATAATTTGAAGCCATGTGATTAGAGACTTCATGCAAGCCTTCCTCCATCTTGAGGCATCACTTTCATCATCAATGTGGTGTAGCAACTGGAGTACTCTATCTATAGCTTCAATCACAATTACATGCATGGAGTACTATTATGAATTTCATTATAAGACATTTATTGGTAAGTATAAAATATTTTATATAATTATCTAAATACATTAATTTTTTAAGACAATTATATATGTTCATTATTATAGAAAAGACAATTATTTTTTTATACAATAAGTATTTAATTGGATACCTGTCTAAAAACTATATTATTATAATTATTTTGAAATAAATTACAAGTTGATTAATTAATTAGCATTTATATATTTAACTATTAGCTAGCAATATAAAAAAAATCCCAAAAATACTTATTACTGAAGAAAAGCACAATTCTCATTGGCATTTAGATTACCATAGTCATCATCTCATCCTGGTATTGTTTAAACACAATCTAAATTAACAAATAAATGAAATTAATATATATGTTCCACAAAACCTAAAATATACTTAATTAAAATATAATTAAAAAGGTAAATCTCATGTACAACATTTAATTAAACTGTAGTATATGGTTATAAAGACAAAAGAATGAATAATGTTGACGTATGATAATAGGTTTGTTTCAATTGTTTTTTTTTTTTACTCAAATAAGTTAAATAAAAAAATCAAAAAAACCGTTTAAATAGAAGGACATTTCTATTTAAAACTATTCTTAAATTTTTTTTAAGTAAAAAAAAATTTCACTTGATGAAATTATAATTTTATCGTAATTTTACCATGGTGTCTATTACTGTGTTTCCATCCAGTGACGGATTCAAAAAATTTTAACAGTGGAAGTAAATATATATAATATGAAAATAATTTTTACAATTGTATTATAATATTGTAATTTGTAAAATATAATTACTTTTTAAATTATCTAACTAACAAATTATTAAAGATAATTTTATGTTTAAGATTTTAAAATTTTAGAAGATTTTAATAAATCCAATATTACAGCACCTAATGTATGATTTTAGAGTTAGATTTTTTATTTTTTTCAACCAATCAAAAGGTTAAAATTATTATTCAATCTTATTTCAAATATGAAAATGTCTACAAAAGTTGCCAGTAACCTATATTAGTTTGTTGTGGGAGCAAAATTAGTTTTGTGCTGGGGCAACTAACTTATATTATCAAGAACTATTAAAAATTTTTCAAATTTTCACTAGGGGCATTTGCCCCCACTACTTCAAGAGTAGATCCGTCCCTATTTGCATCTTTGATAATCAAATGAAAGTCAACACGCCAATTTCAATGCATGATATTCCTTATTTGAGCACCAACAGATCAATAAACCCAAAATTATCTTGGTGATTATTAATAAGATTACACGCTTTCACACAATTCGTCTCACAAATAACATCTCATTAACTCACATTCCAAGCTAAGAGATATCCTCTTCAAATAGCAAACGATTCCCCTTGAAAAATATTATTACTCTCAATCAATTATTTCCAAACACCCCTTACCAACTCCTATTACAATTTCTAATAACGTAAGCAAAACCAACATCTACCACCAAAACCAGGATAACTAGCATCACAATTAATCTTAAAAGTACCAATAGATGGGAGATTCCAAGAACCACTTAGAATAGAGGGGAGGGACATATATTGTAAGTCAAAAATACTCATAAACTCTTTTTCTAAAGCTAAAACGAGACAAATCACTTTTTCCGGAGGTCAAGTCTCATAAGGATTAAAGATGTCATTATTTTTTACTCGCCACATTCACCAAAATCTCGAAAAGAACCTGAAGGAATGCTCTCTGCTATGATACAAGAATCAGCTCTTCAAATCCAGAGGATGACAAGAAATATCTAACATATGTCATACAAGCTGAGCTTTTAGACAATTCCGAATACAATGTAAAACCGATTCCTAACTAGAAAGGCATCTTGGGGACCTATCTGATGACCACATCCCTCTTCCGAAGAGATAACTTGTAGTAGGAAGAGCCTCCTTAAGACACAGCCAAGTCAAACACTTGTGCTTTTCTAGAACAAGTTGACATCAAATGCAAAGCCAATTTTTCCGCTCATTCTAACCAAACAGTTGCTTATACAACCACAAGTAACCGTTGCGTAAGTCGTAGACTTTGGCAGCAGACCCAGACCAATACAACCCACTTCCGTACCTGCTTGCACATTTGGATTGTAAGAAAGAATATTACCTTTCAGATTTTGAGATAAAAGGAGAATAAAAGAGTATCCAAATGCCACCTACCATACTGACCAGATATCCTGTATCCGGAGGTTCGAATTAGAAATGTGAATATAAGTCATTTTATTAGATAACTGCTCTTCTCTCCTCTAGCTAGAAAACCAAACATTCTGATTCAAATTCCCAATACACCAAACAAACAAATCCTTCAATACTTTTCAAGCCTTGCAAAGACTCTTCTAAATGAGAGAGCCCATATTCTTAGGACAACTAAAATAATCATATAAAGATGATCGGTATTTGGTATCCAACAGTTGGACCCATAACTTATTTGGATGATGGAAAAAAGTTCAAACTAGCTTTCCGAGAAGAACAATAATATTCACACAATAAGGATATCTAATCTCCAAACCTCTATATTTTTTTGGAGTAATCAATACATTCTAACTAACAAGATTCAATCCTCTTCCATCAACTTGTCCTTTTCAAAAAAAATTCCTCATCATAGACTCCAGTTTACTAATGATCCCTTTGAAAAAAATAGAGACCTGCATTTAATACGTGGGAATAGTGACTACAATGGAATTAACCAAGCAGAATCTACCTGCTCGATTGAGTAGACTCCTTTTTCAGCTTGCTAGTCTACCCCAAATCTTATCCAGGATACCATTGAAAGCTGAACGGGTCACCCTAGAATGACTAAGGGTAACCCCAAGATACTTGCCCATGTCATGGACAAATCTGATAGAAGGGACCTCAATGAAAAGCTCTTTCCTTATTGCAGAGACATTCTTAGAGTAAAGCGCTTTAGACTTTTTCACATTAATCTTCATCCCACATGCTTTACAAAAAGTCTCTAAAACCAACATCACATTTTGTACTTGTCTCTTTGTAGATTTATAGAATAAAAGTAAGTCATTCGCAAATATTAAGTGGGATATTTTTGCTCCTCCTCTAAGAACAGCAGTCGGCTCCCACAAGCCCAAATCAACCTGATGACTAATAAAGCTTGCCAATCTCTCCATACATAACACAAAAAAGATAGGGTAACATAGAGTCTCCTTGTCTAAGATCCCGGTTAGGAGTAAAATTATTCATATGATTTCCATTCCAACGAATAGATAAGGAGAAGGTAGTGACACAATTCATAATAAAATTAATTGTAGGACTAGGAAAATCAAAGCTCTTAAGGGTATGGGTTAAAAACCTCCAATCAACTATGTCATAAGCTTTCTCTAGATCAATCTTAAAGGCCAGTATGCCTTTCTTTGATTTAGTCTTCTTCATAAATTATAGGACCTCTTGAGCAATAATGATGTTGTCAGGAGTTCTTTGTCCCAGAATAAATCTTCTTTGAAGCAAGCCAACAATCTCTGCAAGACGAGGACGGAGCCTATTAACAAGGACTTTCGTGATGATCTTGTAAACTACGTTACAGAGACTAATCGACCTGAAATCTTTCATAGATACCGGCGATTCAATGTTTGGAATAAGAACCAGTGAAGTCTCTATCATTCTCGGATCAAGAGCAACACCAGAGAATGATTGCTTAACCATCTTCCAAACATCAAACCAATGATCTCCCAATATTCCTTGAAGAAGAAAGCTTAACGTCCATCAGGATCCAGAGCTTTAAAAGAGTTCATGTGAAAAATAGCTGTTCTGACTTCCTCCATAGTAACTGGTGCCGTAAGATCATTGCAAGCTTTCTCATTCAGAGAAGGAAGAGGCACATCCCCAAGGCAACCCAAATCAACATCATCCAAATGACAGAATATGCTTTTACAAAAAGACTCTGCTTCTCGACTCAGAACCTTCGGATCAGTTTTCCACACTCCATCCTTGAGAAAAAGGTCATGAATCTTATTATACTTCCTTCGCACAAGAGTTTGAATATGAAAGAATCTTATATTCATATTCCTAAATCTTATCCACTACTCTCTAAAATTTTGAAACAATAGGAGCTCTTCTTGTACTAGTGTATTATTATAATCATAAAGCAATTATTGCTCTTTCTGATGCAAATAAATGTTATCCACCACTTCCAAACGCTTCTGCAAATAATTAATCTACTACTCGAATTCACATTTCTTAATAAAAATGTTACCAAACATCTTTGAGTTAAACTCTAAAGAATTTTTCTACACTTCTGAAAGCTTGCCATGAATCCCTCTATTACTAGCCCACCATGACTGGTTCACAATATTCTTATACCCAGGATGAGAAGTTCAAGCAACAACAAATCAAAAAGGTCGATTCATTTAGGCAAAAGTTTAAGGACGACCTTTACAACGCACCAGAATAGGGCAATGATCAAACTGAAGTCTATTTAAACTTCTGCATCAGCCTCTGAAAATATAGATAACGAACCACTATTTATATAGACTCGATCAAGCTTTTTTGCTACGTCAACATAATTTTTCACTCTCCTGTACCAAGAAAATCGTCTCCCAATAGTCTTCAGATCAAACAAACTACTATTCCCTAATGAAGTAGCAAACTTATCTGCTCTTTGATGAGAAAATTGATAGCCTTTAAATTTATGAAAAAATATGACTTCATTAAAATCATCAAGTATAATTCAAAGTCCTTGAAAAATCATAGATTGTGCAACAAGATAATCCCAAAAGATAACCCTTTTATTAAATTGAGGACTATCATAAATACCACAACACTTCCAAATCAAATTATCACATTGAACCTCAACAGTAATATCTTGATCAAAAGTATCAATGAACTTACAACAAACACTCTACAAAGAGATAGAAACCAAATACCACCCTTATACCCTTTTGCTTCCACTATACCAATAGAGTGATACCCCAATCTTTTCCAAAACAATTTTAAATGCTGAAAAAGGAGAGTGAGTTTCAACCACAATAAAAAATAGGTCTAAATTTCTTAATAAAGTCTTTACAATGCACTCGGGCTAACTTATTAAAAGTTCCCTAATATTTCAAACAATCATATTTAAACTATCCATAAATAATAGGGACAGAATAAATAAGAACATAATACTCTAAATAGAATCACTAACCTCGATAAGTGGTTTATTCTGCGGTACTAGCATACTCTGATCCACAATAATTGCCACCTTCGGACCTCCCAATGCTGCACCCGCCATGCTTCCATCTACTAAGATTTTCTCCGTTGCACTACCATTTTTATCAACTGGTGAGTTTTATAGGGAGGAAGGCCGCGAACGCTTCCGAAGAAAAATTCCATGACGTGCAGGACTTCTGCGCGATGGAGATGGCACAATTTCATGTTTTCCTCTGCTTTCATCACCATGCAAATTAAGCCTGGGACCCTTTTCGAACCATACTTGTACTACTTTCCATCATGCATGTCTTGTTAATATGATCATCAGCCACGTGAGGAACCGCTGATTCTGTAACTGCATCCTTCCCTTTAACAACTCCTAATTTTTCGTTCAAATTACGAAGATCCTCACCCAAATCACAAACTTCCGATTCAACCTCTTTTTTAATTTTATGATCGTTGTGTTACACTGGTGTCGGGACTTTATGATTCTTTCCATCACTGAAAAAAGTTATCCTTCCCTTTCGAGGACTCCTTCTCTATGCACGACAATTTATCATATCCATACCGTGTACATGTGAACAAATCAACTATAAATTCTTGTACTTCACTTCATGAATTACGCTCTCGATGATAATATTTCATATTTGAATATATTTATAAAAAAATTATTAAAATAAAAATCAGTTAAATTATTTAAATATGATCATATGAAAAATAAATGAGTAATTTTTTAATAAAACTACAAAGATGATTATGAGAAAAAAATCTATTTTACAGCAAATGACATTTTAAAAAAATTAATATATTTTTTGGATAAAATAAATTAGTTACATAAATATTTAATAGAAATACTAACTATGCTATTTCTAATGATATTTTAATTAAAAACATTATTTCAACATACATAGATAAAGGATAGGATATGCTAAATCAACATTTTTAATGAAAATTTAATTATTTGATTAACGTTAGCTCGCATATAAAAAAAATATGAAGAAAAATATCAGTGGCTTAATATTTTTCAATTTGATATATTTTCAAACAAAATTAGTATATGTGTATTAAAATTTAATTATTAAATTAGTTATTAACCTAAAAAAAACAAACCACTTATAATTTTCATCGAAGATTATCATTAGATGTTCAAGGTGATTATTTTTTCTATAAATATTCTAATATTTTAAATATCTCTTAACTCATTTGTTATTAAAAATATGTTTAAATTTTTATTGATTTAGATATTGCAATCCCTTATAAATATTCTCAATTACCATTCTATAACTGATAAACAAACTTCACCATTATTATTTTCTAGCTCTTTCACCTAATACCCTACCACCACCCAATAACTAGAATAATAAAATTTGTCACAACAAAATAATAAAATATATAATTGACAAATAATTAAATTTATTTAAAATAATATAATAAAAAGTTTTATAAAATACTAAATATATATTTTAATATGTGTTGATTGATTAATGACTAATTTTAATATAAATACAATACACATGATTTATTTTTAAAAAATTTATTTTATAATTTTTTTAAAATTTTGGTTCAAAAGTGACATTATATTTTCATCATAAAACTAGGTAGATAAGAAAATAAATAAACAATAACTCCCAGAACAGCACATGATTCAGGTGTTCATTCTTGGATAGCTGTTGGTAACATGGTGGTAGAAAAACAAATAAAAAGGGAGTGAACTAATTGAAAAAAATGCATAATTATAAGGGAGGCGCGTGTGTAATGGAGGATCAGTGGGGGTGTAAAAGAAGGGAGGAATGAGGGGGTGAAATAAGCCCCAAAACTAGGAACAGAAATTTTTGGATCACATGGCGGCACGTGGGACAGTACCCCACCGCAACGCGCTACTGTGCGTGTGTTTCTCTAATTAATCCATAACCATGAGTGAAGCAATATATTGTATTTGGATTAAAATTTGTAAACAAAATTTGTATAAAAATAATTTTGTAATTTTAATTAGGAGTGAGTTGATATTAATATATTTTATATTTGATAATTTTTATATTAAAATAAATTATAATAAATTAAATATTATTTAAATTATATTATTTAAAATTATTTTTAAATAAAAAATTATTAAAAAGATATAAATTTAAATAATTATTTTATATTTTATTTAATTTAGTACTTCTAATGAAATTAATAGAATTATAGTATATAAATAAAAAGTTCCATCCAACAGATAAATAATAAGAATGATAAAATAATTGTATAGAAACAAAAAATAGTAAAAATTCTATTAAAAACATAATAACATACATGAGAAAATGTTAAAAATATTATAAAAGATAATAAAATCCATTTGCTTAAATAGAGAAGTAGTTTTGGCGCATCCAAATAAATTTAAATTAAACAAGGGGGCTAATGTGTTTGTTGGAACCAAATTCAGCGTTGCATTTCCATTTCATTTCATTATTATTATTTTGTAGTATTTTGTGCGCTTTTTCCGGGACGAAGGTCGCTTTGTCGGCCATCTCAATTCATTCCTACTCTCTACCATACACAACAACAAAAACCATTCTTTTCTTGATTGGATCAAAATATTACATACCTTGTCAACACTTTTTAAATAAATTAATAAATCATGCCATCACAACTTAGGTAAAAACAATACAAACGCTAATTTACCTTATTTTTTAATTTACTACTAAAACAATAGAACTAACTGAATTAACTTTTTAATTATTGATTTTTTTCATAAAAATAAAAAAATTATATATAAACATATATAATATTTTAATATATATATTTTATACGAATAATTAATTTAGTGTGATATTTAATACGTACATAACATGATTAAAAATATATATTTAAAAAATCAATTAAAATTATAATTTAAACTATATATAACAATACTTCTATAAAATCATGGGCTTTTAGAATAGGAATTGTATTATACTAATTTTTTATTATGAAAAATATTTATACATAAATCATTTAACATTTTTTAATTGAAGGTCAAATTAAAGGCATCTTGATAGCCAAAAGGTGTATATATACCTGCTACAGTGATGGACGTATACATAAAATAGTGGAGAGCCACATGGCCTCTATGTTTTGATAATTTTTTATATTATGATTATGCTAATTTGTTATTTGTTTTTTTGGTTCATAGCGGGCTAATTTGCCATTTCACTTCCTTATTTAATTTATCTTTCAAA
>NC_029772.3:92918406-92919375 GCF_000817695.3 Arachis duranensis | reverse complement strand
GACACACTTAGCTAGCTTGAAGCTTATTATTGTTGAATTTTATATAGATTCATAGAAAAAAATGTTAACCAAACATTAAGGTTTTTTTTATAAAAGAAAAGAAAAATCCAATTACATGTGTAAATATAATAACATTAGTCAGTGAGGTACAAATCAAAGCATTGAAAGTACATGCGAACAAAGTAGCACAACACAACATACCAAAACTGATACTAAGTAGAACATGTGCATGGTAGGGTTGTCCAATCTCATAGTTCCACGTTGCAACTTACAACTTTCAAGTTGGAGTTACAACCCATTGTGATTGGCAGTGACAGAGGGATGTTGTGAGATGTAAGAATTTCATATGATTGTTATTGTTAATTAGAAAAGTAAAACCAAACAGCTAGAAAATTCACTAAAAAAATCAATGCATATGTATTAAATTTTCTTATTATTTTGTCCATAGAAATTAAATTGTATAATAAATTTCAAAATGAGAGTAGTTAGTGTGTGGTGGGTTCCGCTTGTTTGCTTAAGCACACACTAATTAGCTGGCAATCACAAACTTTTCTTTTATGTTCATTTCATCACATTATATTTATTTTTGACAAGATTTGATTTGAAGCAGCACTAATAAAATATCATCATTATGCCATCTTTTTTATTTCTTAGATATTATTGCTAACAAACCATTATTTTCTAACATGCTAAATTGCTACCTCTCTTTGGACAATATAAACAAACTAATTAATATTCCACCAAAATTGGGTAATGGTGTCTATCTATCTCACTATACATGACTAATGCAATGGCACTATCTCAACCACTTGCTTCACATGTCGCTCAACTTTTTGTTTATGATATTTCATACCTTATCTTAAATGATAATGTTAGAGAGAAAAAAAATCTAAAATTATTTTATTTAATGTTTATTAATTTTAATAATAATTAATAAATATTAAAAAATGTATATTTTGATTGTTTTTT
>NC_029772.3:92917356-92918347 GCF_000817695.3 Arachis duranensis | reverse complement strand
TTGTTACTAAAAAAATTGTTTTATTTAATATTAAAATTATTTTATTTAATATTTATTAATCTAAAAATTTGTTTTTTGATTGTTTTTTGTTGACATTTTAGCTATTGAATTTTTATATCTTAATTAAGATGATTGATAACATAAGACAAGAAAACACCACATCCAACTCAAAATCTTAAAGTACTAAGTTAATGGGTCTCTCATCTTATAAACTTCTCACTCTTTTTGCTTTCTTTGATATGGGACTAACTTCAACACTCCTTACACCTGCAACACTAACCGTTCTTAACAAAAATTGGCAAATATTGGAAACTTGCTTAACAACGAAAACATAATCTCTAAGTCTGAGGAACCAAAATTTGATCTATATGCCGTTTCGGCCCACATCTTCAGGCCCATCAACCTAGTCCAATCCAATTTATATTTAGATTTTGTAATCAGTTAATTACTTATGTAATTTTAAGTTGAAAGTAATGGTTGGATAGAAGAATAGAATCCTTTCCAAAGTGAAGACTTTCTGAACTTTGATAATTCAAAATATATTTAGGAATATACAGTTATAGTAAAATTATATCTATTGTTTATATTTGATATGATGCTTGGCTCGCTTCAATGTTCAAAGAGTGGGTCATGAAAATTATATGTACAATTTCTTGGTTCCAAAGGTCCACCACTAACTATGCCAGTGTTCCATTAAAAAAAAAGTTTTAAAAGATATAACCATTCCCTACAAGAAATGCTTTGTTGGTTGTCGAATTTTAGCAAAAAAACGTTCGAAACAAAAATAATTTCATCATTAGATTTTTTCAATTTTTTATGGAATTTTTTTATGTCAAATTATTACAGCGGGATTTAGGGCTAATTTAGATAAATTTATAAGTGATTTTTTTTTAATTTTTAACTTATAAAAAGTTATACCATTAATATTTGGTATAATTTTTAAAATAAATTTGTGATTTTTTAACAAATTATTTTTAAAATGCTTATAAAA
>NC_029772.3:92836062-92917345 GCF_000817695.3 Arachis duranensis | reverse complement strand
TTTTTTTTATCATTCTCTTTTTAAAATAAAAATTTTTGCAACTAAAAAAATCAAATACAAAATAACTTATTTATAAGCTACTTTTAATATAAATTTTTATATTTTAAGTTATTTTTTTCCAAAAAAATTTAATAAATTATTTATCCAATCTAACTCTTACTTATCTAATGAAAAATGAAATATATTTATGGTTGGATTTTTCGAAAAAATAAAAAAGTTGAAATCCGAGAAAAAGTTAAATAATGACCCATTAATAAAGAGATAAATCATTCCTAACATTAGAATTTTCGAATAGAATTCCAAATATCTACAAAAATTATGTGTTATTTGATTTTTTTTAATGTTCTTTGTATGTTTTATCTTATTGTGTTGAGTTTTTACTCTTTCAAAAAACAAAAAATTTTAGCAGCTAACAATAAAATAACCAAAACACATTTTTGCTTTTATTGTTGAAAAAAATTCCGACCATAACTTTTTTAAATTTTTGAAATATGCAATAATATGGTTTTAAAAAATTACTACTCATTAATAAATTGAACAATAATATTCTATATTAATTAAAAATGATAATATAAATTGTACTAAATCAAGTCAAACAATAAAACTAACGGAGGTAAAATGTTTACAAAGTCATATGTTTATCATCATGCTCATTGTTCTCGAAAGCCATGAGAGTTCCCTTTTTTTAATTTATTATAAAACTATTTTTTTTTACGTTTTTTAATGTATAAAAATAATAAATAATATTAAAATATTTTGTATAATATATTTAACCTATATCTTTAGAATATAGAATAACAAAATCTTAATATAATTAGCAATTATTTAAGTACGACATTTAAGGATGTCCTTAAAATGTTGTACAGAAATTCAGAAATTATGATAGGTGTTGGTACTTAACTGGGTGAGATTAAACAAGTAGTGAAACTGCCGAGTTTGATTCTCGATTTAATTGCAAATGATGATGGGAAATTAGAAACATGAAATTGAGTTGGTTAAGGTGGGATTAAAGAGACAAAAGAGGATTAGTGGGAGAAGAGTGGTTTTCCCAAGCGCAGAAGGTGGGGCGTGCGATGCACGTGTACGAGTTTAGGGACAGATGCATGGAAATGCATGTACTCTTTTTATTTGTCAGTGTATCACTGACACCATCCACCAAACACACATGCCCGACATCATCAGAGGACCTTTGTCTGTTTGATTTAACCCACCACTTTGTCTTCCCCTCTCCCCCTCTTTCTTCTCATTACCCAATCAACTTTTCTTCTGGTTTTTATTGCAAATTCCGTTAATTTACCTCCCTGCGTTACAATTTCAAACTCAAAACTGAGTTTAGCTAATACGTGTTCTAAAAGCATATGATAAATTTGATAAAAATTTAGAAGTAGTCGACTTCACGTGAATTTGATAATTGAGAGTCGTTAGATAAAAATTTAGTCAACTTAGTCAAATAATCTAATAGCTATCAACAATCAACTTCACCTAAAATTAACTACACTTAAATTTTCACCGATAAATTTATAATTAATAAAATTTTTTAATTTTTATTTAATAAATACAAAATAAATATATTGAAAATTTAAATTTTTTATATTTTAATAAAAAAATTTTCAATTTGTAATTTTAACATGTACTTTTAAAGCATAAGATAGATAAATCAGTAAAAACTAGGCATCATGTCAAAAGTTTTTTTCTTTTTCTAAAAGATAATAATTAATTTTATCTATAACCAGTTAATACTTTTTTAAATTTATCCTTTTTTTTCCAATAACAACTCAAATTCTTAATTATTATTTATTTTTTATGTGAGGATTAGTTAAATAAATTGTATTTTAAATCCTATAAAAGTAATAACTTTTAATTATATTATATATACATAAAAATTTGTTTATTAAATCAGTTATTTGTATAAAATATAAAGTTAATTAATATATATATTTTTACACAAATATAAATTAATTATTTTAGTGACTAAGTTTTGTAGGTAGATATTTTTTTTACCATTGGTTGCTCTATTCAAAATTCAGACTCAAGTCTCATTGATTTGAGAAAAGTAGTTGAGCATTTGTCATGATAAAGACGAAAAATGAAAGTTCTCTATTGCTATTGTACCATGTATAGTTTTTCATTGACCATTTTTGTATTTAAAAAGATAAGACAAAATAAGGAAAACAGAAAGAAAAATTTATTGAGAGAGAGAGAGAAGAAGTGTTAAAAGGAAAAAAAAATAGACAGAAAAAGACTAATAAAAAGGATGAAGAGTAAAATATCTACAATGAGAAAAAAGAAGAATAACAATTGATGCGAAATGAGAGAGAGCACAAAATAAAATTAAAAGAACCAAATCAAGCCTAAAATGATTTATAAATAAAACTTTAAATTGAAAATCACAAATATTTCAGAAGAAGATTTGGTATGCATTTCATATTAAAAATAGAATGTTGATATCGAAAATCAAATATTGAAACAACTTTGTTAGGTAGATAATTACTTTTGTGAATAATATAAATAATAGGGTTTAAAATTAGTCTAATAAAGTAAAAATATACTAAATCTCTCAAATTACTCACCTAAATCTTAATATTAGGGTAACTATCTGCACACTTAATGAATTAAACATCCGATATATCTATTATTTTTATTATTTAGTATTTTTATTGTCTACAAAAATATAAAAATATAATATTAAAAATAAAGTTTATAATAACTAAGAGATTAGGAGACACAATAAAATGAAAACATATCACATGCATATATATTGACATTATGTTTTGAATTGATTGAGATGAATGTATGGATTGAGTGTGTTGAGGAAATAATTAATAAAATTATGAAAGAATAAAAAGAAGAAAAGATGAAAAAATTTTATTGTTATATTGTTGTTGTATATGGGAGAACAATGCTATCTATTTATATTAATTTAAACTAATTTTAAATTTTAAAATAAGATAAAATAACCAGAATTTCTAGTCTGTTAGAGAAAGATAATCATAATTAACTTAAAAAAGATAAACATAAAAAGAAAGATAAGATAACAAATAAAAATAACACAAAAATTTAATATGTTCTGCAAGCTGATGGATACAAGATGTCAATAATCTACTTGGATAAGTTCCGATGAAATAGTTGAGAAAGACGCGTGTGGCGCCGTGATGCAGAAACATAGCAGGAGATGCCATGCTTGAGGGAGAGAAAGCGATTTTCTGAGAAAAAGATAAGCCTAACTAATTTAGAAAAGATAAGCGTAACAAATTTTATTTTTAGAAAAAAAAAATAACACAAGAATTTAATAATAATAAGATTAGATGTAAATTATGATAAGAAACTATCAAAATTAAAATCATCCTTCCAACGAAAATACCCTTCTCCCTTTTCCTAAAAATCAACCAAAATCAACTACCACCACCACCACCAGAACAAAAACCTACTTCCAAACAGAACCACCACCACCACCAGTATCATCATGGTCATCATCATCTTCATTAGAACTTTTTCCAAAATCAACTAAAATCAACTAGAAGTCAAAACTGAACAAGAACCCACCACCATGATGATGATGATCATCATCATCAGAAAATTCAAACAACATGCATTTTGAACAATAATCAACCAAATCAGTAACAACAATATTCCACAACAAATTTCACAAAAAATTAAAAAAATTCACAAAACATCCAATTCACGGAAGAAGAAGAAGCTGGTCGTAGTGCGGTGCAGCAGGACGGCAGGGCGGCGAAGAAGAAGCTGGTAGTGGTGCGGTGGTGCGGTGTGGTACGGTACGGCAGAACGGCAGGACGACGGTATGGTGGTGCGGTGGTGTGGTGATATGGCGGTCTCCCTTCTCTTCTCCCTCCTCCCCTCTTTTCTTGCGCCCCTTTTCTCTCTCTCTCCACCCCTTATGTATTCCTTTCTTTTTTATTTATTTATTTTATTTTATATTTTTTTAGAGGGATAATTTAATAATAAAAAAATAAAATTGGTAAAAAAGACGATTTTAAAACAAACTAAAATTTTAGGGGATCATTTTGTAACAAAAAAAAATTGGGGACAAAATCGATTTTCGACTTTTATATTGGGAACTAAAATTATACTTAACCCTATTAAATATTTTAACTTCTATTTTGGAGGGGAAATAAAATGAATTTAGAAATGACACCTCATTCTAATAATTTGGAGGCCAAATCCAATTTTAAATTATGAAGGACAGGAGATGTAACTTCATTGTTATTTAGTCTTCAAAAGAAGAGGGGGAACACTTAGTGAGTGTTTGTTTTAAGGAATTTCAATTTATTATTGTGAATTATCCATGGAGATATATGATTCCCATCGTCATTTTAAATTCTAAAAACTTAATTTATAGAAATTATTTTTTGTATAAAAAACAAAATTTTATTCATCATATTCAGAAAGATTGGTATTTGATATTCACATGTTAAGAAAAATTTGTTTGTCAAATCTAATTTATTTTGAAAATATTAAAACTAATTTTTAACTATCTATAATATGAGATAAATAATTTTTTTTTACAATACTCTCAAATATAATATTCCTAAAAATATAATTTATTACCTTATTCATCCCTTTTTGAAAAGATTAGGATTTTTTTTGTCACGAGGATTGAGTATTTGAGTCGTGAGCCCATGAAAAGTAAAAAAATTAACCCACCATCAAAGGCTTCGGGCTCTGGGTAGCCACAGAATGAGGCCCATACAGTTTATAGTCATCCAAAATAGTGAGATAAAAATATAAAATATCAACCAAAAGCACCGTAGTATTATTTCAGATTTCATTTGTTCTGCTAAGCTCAATGGACTTCTAAGTTCTAAATTCTCAATCCAAACAGCGTTTTATATATTTTTTATTCATTTGCATGCATAACTCCAATTTAATAAGAAAATATTAGAGTAAAATTTTCAAATGGTTCTTGATTTTATATTTCAAAAAAAATCAAAACCAACATTTTAAATTTTTTATTTTAGATTTTCAATTTTGATTTCAGTTTTCAAAATTGTTCTAATAAAAAAAAAATTCATACTGTTATATATTTTTTCTATATTATTATTAAATGTGTACTTTAACTTATAGCATTAGATAACACAAATCACCATCATAAGTTTTGGTTTCTCACTAAACCTAAAAGCATTATGAAGAATGAAAGAAATGGACTCTGATTGGGCTAAAAGGTGGAGGGAGGAGGAGGGGCCCTCACTTGATTGGGTCTCCCACGCCCTACGCGACGGTCCCAGCAGCCTGATAGAGTCATTAGTTAAAAACGCAAAATGTCACACATTTTCTCATATAACTTAGGCCATGGGCTATAATAATAAAAGCTAAGGTAAGCTATTGTGGTCCGTTGTGATTTCTGAATGACCGCAATCTCACGGTGTGAAGGAGAGAAAGAGAAAAATCATAGTATAAGGAATCTTCGAAATTTCAAACTTCAATTTCAAACCAAACAAACAGAGAACCAAAAACAAAAAAAATAAATAATAATAATGAGAATAATAATAATGGACCTAAGGAGTCCAAATTGGGAATCCAAAAGAATTGCCCTATTTTAAAAACCTTATCTGGTGAACAAGTACGCGAACCATAAGGCACAACACAACACAACAACATAACCCTAGAAAGAAAATTAGGAAAACTCCAAAGGTCCAATTAGCTTCTCGGGTTCGTTCCAACAAGCCCAATCTTCATCTCTCTCCGGTGAGCCCTCTCTCTCTCTCTCTCTCTCTCTCTCTCTCTGCAAAACCCTAGATCTCACTCCGACCGCCCTGAAGCTCGGTTTCCGAGCTTCTTTTCGTTCCAGATCAGCGCTTTCTTTGTCAGATTCCCTTTGCGCATCTGGTAGATCGCAAACCCTAACTTTTCGATTCGTTCGTATTTTGTGTTTTTCTCTAGCTGGCGCTTCCTTTGCTCGTTACTCTCCTCACGAATCGGTTGTTTCGTTTTCCTCGTTAATCAAATTTTCTCTATCTAGTATGGTTTCGGAAAATCGAAGCTTTTCGGTTTTATTGTCTCGTCTAGTTTCAGCGCGTAGCTGGATTTGTTTGTTTCTGTGATTAAATTCTTGGATCTGGGTTGCTCGAGACCGCGATTTCGTTTATTTGAAAATTTGTTTATACTAGTTTTTTGTTTATACTAGTTTATATATGTATTATATATACTTTTTCTTCATTAGTACTTGGTAGCCCAGTGAAGATCTTGTGTTCCAGTTTTTAAGTTTGACTTTTTGGGCTGTGTGTGTTGTGTTTGATCGAGATTCTGCAATGGACCTCTTACAGTAAAGTTTGCTGGGGTTCTGTTCTATTGTGTTCATATTATTCTTATTGTTATATTATTTAATGTTTATATGGGCCGACCCGACCCAACTATGGGCCCAAGTATACTTGGGTTCGTAGATAGTGGTCAAATTTCAGCGTATACCAGGCTTAATGTTATTCTCTTCTGATGTTTGAAGCTGGTATTCAGTTTGTGACCATATTTGACATACTTTAAGCTTTTATCAAACATGAAGATAAACTTGAATAGAGGAGGGGAACGGGTATTAGTTCGGTAATACCCGTTGGGCCTTCTTGGCAAAGTAAAGATGAAGTACATGTCATGAATAATACCAGGAAGTATCTATCCTTCCTCGTAGTTCATGATAGCAAAGTAATGATGCTCTAAATGCATTGCCAATAGGCCGTTTTGTCCATCTTGGTATTTCTGTTTTTTGTTTTTGCTTGTGCACACCTCATTTGGAATTGTCCATTTTCTGAAATAGACTTACACGAGTACACCTGCACATGCCACCTAAATGGAAGTGAAGAGAGGAGAGCAAACTTCCAGTACTTGTTTGCAGTATGCAGGAATGGTTTTGTGAATCACTTCTAATATTGAGTTGTTTGTATTATACCTTGTATTTTTAAGATATGGGTGAATACATAATTACTATTCATTTTTATTGTTAATTCAGTGGATAGGATGTATGTAAAATTGGTCTTTCTTCCTTTTCCTCAACTTCATCTTCCTCCAATCTGCATCAGAGTTGTTTGCATCTTGCATAAATTGTGATGCATGGTTCTATGCTAAAGAGGCACATGTGGTGCTAATTACCTTTTGGGTTGATTTACACTTTCCTGAACCTTGCAGTGTAAACATGCGTGCTTTTATTTCATTACTCATATGCCGGACATTCATGTGGAAAGATGCAATTCATTCTTGTGTTTGTTTAAGACTGTATATGTTCAATGGGAATTTTGATCCCTGATGCCTTAGTGAAATAATGATAATGCATTCTTCATCTCTTCACTACCATAACGTATTAACTATGCCCACCTTTAATTAGCAATCTTTTCTTATTGGTAATGCAGGGAGATACCTATCAAGACAAGATGACAACTCTTGAAAAAGACAAAGTGGCGGAGACCCCTGATGTGAAAAGTGAGTCCGTCAATGCTGATCCTCAACCTACCAATGATCTGGCTAAATCCAAAACTCAGCCTGAAAGCACTGTGGAAGATTCCGAGCCTCAGCCCAACAAGGATCTCTCGGATTCCAAAACAGAGCCGGAGAAAGTACTTCCTGCATCCGAAAGCCAGGTCACCAGTGATGATGCAAATACAGAACTATTGCCTAACTCCGAATCGGACAACACCAAAGAACCTTTGAACAATGAGCCTGAGAAAACTGAAGCACTGCCCAACAACCAGTTAGGTGATACTGGGCCCCCGGACACTAATCAACCTGTAGACACCCAGGTACCACTTAACAATACGTCAGTCAACTCTGAAGCTACTCCTGAGGCACCAACCACAAATGAGCAGGTTGATTCTGAGGCAATTGCAAGCAATGGCGTGGCTCATTCTGAAACACAGACCAGTAATGATGTCACTGAAACACAGCCCATTGATGAGGTGACACAGCGCATTGATGAGGTGACTTTCTCTGAAACACAGCGCATTGATGAGGTGACTTTCTCTGAAACACAGCACACGGAGGTTATTTTCTCTGAGACTCAGCAAAGCAATGAAGTTATGTCTGAAAAACAGCAAAGCAATGAAGTTGTCATTTCTGAAACTCAGCCCAGCAGTGAGGTTGTCATGTCTGACACGCAGCCTAGCAGCGACTTAGTAGCCCCTGAGACACAGCCCAGCAATGAGGCAGCCATTCACGAAGCACATGCTGGCCATGATGTGGTAATGTCAGAAGCTATACCTGAACATGAGTTGGCCAATTCCACAACTGATCCCAACAACCAGCTCTCCCTTCCAGAAAATCTTCCTGATCATCATCAATTCACTGATCTCCATATGATTCCAGAAGACCACTTGCCTCAACCTGAACCACTACCACATTCCGAACCTCTTCCTAGTAATGAACCACTATCAGACAGTCATCTTGCAGACATCAAACCAATACCTGAAGATCACCTGGCCCACTATGATACTCTGCCCAACAATCATCTGCACCATTCTGAGGAACTGTCCAACCACCAGCTAGCTAACTCTGAAGCACTGTCCCATGATCAGCTAGACAATTCCCAAATGATACCTCACTATGAGATGACAAATAACGAAACGCTGCATGACAATCGGGTAGTCGGTTCTCAAGCACACTATGAGATTGTTAATGCTAACATACCAAGCTATGAGATTGTAAATGCTGAAACTCCACTGAACCATGAGGAACATACACCAGAAACACAGCCAAGCAAGAGGAGAAAAAAGAAATCTATAGTCTGGGAACACTTCACCATAGAAAATGTCAGTGCTGGATGTAGAAGGGCATGCTGCAAGCAATGCAAACAAAGTTTTGCATACAGTACTGGTTCAAAAGTTGCTGGGACAAGCCACCTTAAACGCCATATTGCCAAGGGAACATGTCCAGGGCTTCTGCGTAACCAGGATCCGAACCAGGTGACTCCATATACTCCACGATCGAGGGGTGGTGGTTCTGGCAATACTACCAATACACCGAAGCGGCGTTATAGGTCGCCTAGCACTCCTTACATCCTTTTTGATCAGGATCGGTGTCGCCATGAGATTGCTAGAATGATCATTATGCATGATTACCCCCTTCACATGGTTGAACATCCGGGTTTTGTTGCATTTGTTCAAAATCTGCAACCCCAGTTCAACATGGTGACCTTCAACACTGTTCAAGGAGATTGTGTGGCAACATACTTGATGGAAAAGCAAAACCTTATGAAGTATTTTGAGGGATTACCTGGACGTGTATGTCTGACGCTGGATGTTTGGACTTCCTCCCAATCTGTGGGGTATGTGTTTATTACAGGACATTTTGTTGACAGTGATTGGAAGTTGCAGAGGAGAATTCTCAATGTTGTGATGGAACCATACCCTGATTCTGACACTGCCCTTAGCCATGCTGTAGCTGTATGCCTTTCTGATTGGAGTTTGGAGGGCAGGCTGTTTTCTATCACATGTAATAAGACTCTGAGTGAAGCTGCTCTTGAAAATCTCAGAACTTTACTTTCTGTGAAGAATCCACTTATCCTCAACGGTCAGTTGCTGGTTGGAAATTGCGTTGCTCGCACTTTAAGCAATGTTGCAGATGATTTGTTGAACTCTGCGCAAGGCATAGTCAATAAAATCCGGGACAGTGTAAAGTATGTGAAAACATCAGAATCTCATGAGGAGAAATTCCTGGAGCTTAAGCAGCAACTTCAGGTGCCTAGTGAAAGGAGCCTTTTTATTGATGATCGAACCCAATGGAACACAACTTATCAGATGCTGGTGGCGGCTTCGGAGCTAAAGGAAGTGTTTTCTTGTTTGGACACATCTGATCCTGATTACAAGGGGGCTCCATCGATGCAGGACTGGAAGCTGATTGAGACCCTTTGCACATACTTGAAGCCCCTTTTTGATGCAACAAACATTCTTACCACAACACCTCATCCCACTCCAATTACCTTCTTTCATGAGGTTTGGAAATTGCAGTTGGATCTATCTCGTGCTGTTATGAACGAGGATCCTTTCATTAGCAACCTTACTAAATCTATGCAAGAGAAGATTGATAAATACTGGAGAGATACTAGTCTGATTTTGGCACTTGCAGTAGTAATGGATCCTCGCTTCAAGATGAAGCTTGTTGAGTTCAGTTTCACAAAGATCTATGGTGATGATGCTCATGTGTATGTCAAGATCGTTGATGACGGCATACACGAGCTGTTTCATGAGTACGTGACCCTTCCCTTGCCTCTAACACCAGCATATGCAGAAGAAGGAAATGGTAATGCAAAGGCCGATGGATCCCCTGGAGGAACTCTGTTGTCTGATAATGGTCTTACAGATTTTGATGTCTATATCATGGAAACCACCAGCCATCAGATGAAGTCTGAATTGGACCAGTATCTGGAAGAATCACTGTTGCCGCGTGTTCCAGACTTTGATGTGTTGGGCTGGTGGAAGCTAAACAAGCTCAAGTACCCTACACTTTCCAAAATGGCCCGAGACATACTGTCAGTCCCAGTTTCTAGTGTTCCGGCTGAGTCCGTGTTTGACACAAAAGGCAAAGAGATGGATCAGTACCGGAGTTCGTTGCGACCAGAGACAGTGGAAGCCCTTGTTTGTGCTAAGGACTGGATGCAGTATGGCGCTGCCGAATCTTCCAATGCCCTTGTGAAAATGGAGTTCTAGATGTGTAGGTAGTTGTACTGTGTATGATGGTAGGTTCCGCTGTTTTCTCGTAGTACCTAGTTTATGGGTTAGGCGGTCGCTCTCGGTGTAACATTCTGAGTTGTGATTTGGATAACTGGACGTGAATATTTTTAAATTCTAGAGTATCTACGTTTCATGATGCTAGTATATTATTGAACCAGCCTTTTCGTAATGTATCAATGCTAGTTCCCAAACTGGCTCCCCTCCCTGTGTTTTCTAATCTTTGGATCACTACTTAATATGACGATATACATTACAGTAGCATTAGAGAATGCCAGTCTAATGTACTTCTCTAGTCATCACGAGTCGTTACTAAAATTTTTACTTTTTTTTGTCAAATATTTGGTAACTTAAATTAAAAATAATTTTTTTAGGTATTTTCTCTAATTTAAAAAAGTTGCAAATACAAGTGTGTGTTTTTTATGATTTATTAAACACAAAATAAGATGCTTGTTTGAAAAATACTAGTATCTTTTTCAAAAAAATTTATTAAACCAAGTAGTGACTATTATATTTTAGAGCAGAAGAATGAATAGTTGGGAGGAACATAAAAGTTTCAGTCGATGGGTTTGTTTGAAGGTTATTTTGGATGTTTTTTTTTTTTTGGTTAACAAGGTTATTTTGGATGTTAATAGATGAAGCAAGATCCTTTAGCTTCAGCCCACGTAAAAAGATGAGTAAAGTATTTGGGAAATGATATTTTGGGCCAATCCAATCTTGTTATCTGATTGTTTGTGTCTGAATTAAATCTGATTACCACAAAATAAGCAGAAAAGTAATGCGAAGAGGCCCTTTCCTTTCCAAAGAAATTTGGCAAACGACATGTCCTAAAACCTTAACATCATGGGACAGTACTGCAACACTGCATATAAGATCCCTCCATTGGCCTAACTTCAACAAGGAGATGAAGTAGACTGGGCTACCCACTTTGGCAGCTGCTATTGGCACACAAATCATAATTAATGCCCATGAGCTGTTTGGTTAAATGCCTCCATTTCCCAAATATGAGGCTATCTTGAAACTTGAATCTTGAATCGTCCCCAGCCTTTCCTTCCTTCCTTCTATACATCCATGTTGATGTTCTAGTTGCATTTTTACTTTCAACTCTTTTAAGGCCCAAATCAAGAATCGCCACTACGAATTCACTCAGCTATTGTAAAGATCTATGACTTCAAGCAGCTTGTTCCAATTACTTATTATTTATTAACAATCAAATCAATGCTTATTGTACAATGTTAGTTGCTGAGTCACGCGATGATTCAACAGCTTTAGGTGCTATGCGGATTGAGGAGAGTGTGGCTTTCAAACTAGTTCTCGCCTTCTTTAAGTTTAGAAAAGCAACTATGAATAAAATTCATAGTTTTTTTGCTGGAGTTTGAATTATACACACATCTCAACTTGCATATGAAAAGCAATCAACATTGATAACAGGTTTCCCGTAGCGCTTCTATTGAGAATTGATGTTCACATGGACCTCGTAAGTTCATTGGTTCTTTGCCACTCACAAAATGATTCTTTCTTTGTTATTCTTCTTCTTTTCTTTAATGTTTTCAATGCTAATCATCTAACAAGCATAATTCATAACAACATGAAATGCTGCTATGAAAATTGTGTTTGTACAGGTAATTTTTCATTATTATGCAGTTGAGATAATATTAGCATCATGAGAACATGTATCTAGCAAAGAGCTATGAAATCATGTATAGTTTTTAACACTAATGTAATTTTGTTCTGGTATTTTAGTTAAAATGACTATCAGTTTTACCGAAACCAGTTTCAATATTGATTTTGGACTAGTTCTCTAGTTTTGAATAAGCTCTAAATTGGTTCAGAACCAATCCATCTAATTTTTAACCATCTAAGTATTGGGAATTCATGATGTTAATGTTAGTTGTGCTTATTTGTGTGCAGAATAAAGCAATTCATGCTATCAGCCTATCAGTATCACGAAGTTAAAAATGGCACTGTATTATCGTTGATGAATTACTTATTACAATAATTTTAAAAATTTGGCTTAATTAGTAGGCCGCTACTTGTTTTCTTTATTTGATTTACTTTGGCATCAGCACTCACATGAATATAGGATCAATCAGAATCAAAAAGAAGGAAGTAAGCATATAGAAACATGTGTTTTTATTTCCATCCAAATTCGAAAGCATAGCCAACAGCTTCTAACTAACGATGAATGGGAAATGAGGGGGGAGTTCTTGTTACAATTACAACACTATCCTCTCTATATCTAGCAAAACAAATTCCTACACCCCCTCAGAATTCTCTTCAAATATTCCATATGTATGATATAACCTAGCTAAACTGCCAACAAAACAGAACAAGACTCATAGCTCCACCACAACATGGTGAGTGCTTTGTCCCTCCTTTGGCAAATGATCAATGTTGAAAGTCACCAACCCAGAATCACCGTCATACTCGAAATCCACAGCATTTGTTCCCAACACGCACCTCTTTGGTTTGGTCGACGAATAAGCCCCAAACTTGCCACACCCTTTAACCTCCATCCGAACCACCCCAACCAACCCACCGTCTCCGCCTTTCACCTCATAGGCCAGTTCCTCAATGGCCCCTCCCGCATTGAACATTTCAATGAGCCCAAGAGGAGCAAAACTGTACCCAGAAGCCAAAACCTTCACAGGCATTACAACAAACACGTCGTGTTCCAACACCTTCAGGGATACTGGCAGAGCCACATTGTAAGGAAGCACCACCAGCTGCTTGGAGCGGTGGCGATAGAGGGCGCAATCACCATTCCACTCGGCGTCACCAGCGGCGGCAGCAGCCTCCGAGATAAGGTGGACATCACGGCCTCTAACATATCCAGTGATGGCATCGGACGTTGTTTGGTGGAACGCGTTCTTCCTCTCTACGGTGCTCCATGCTGCTCCCTGGCAGTTATACACTCCAATCACCCCACCGCACTTGTTCATGTTCCATATCTTCAGCAGGCTTACCCCATCACGGGCCGGGTCCGTGAACAAGCAGTCTTTGGTGGGCCTTCCAGGTAGACGGGCCCGCAACACAGATCCATCTGGCAACACCATCTTTCTCAAGAGGTCAAAGTTGTGCTTTCCAGGAGCGTCACTAACATAAATGGGCCCACCGCTTATGGCCCGGGCCGAGCCATGATACTCAGCTGCAGGATGTTGAGAGTGGAACATGTCCCAATCTGGCTGCATAATCTCTCCAAGGAAGATGCTATTGTACGCCACAGACGCAATGTGTATGGTATGCGAAATCGGATCCCGCGGGTAGAAATCATCCGAAGCCCTCACCACTGCCGTCTGTTTCGAGCTGCATTACCACCATAACAAAAACTCCATCAATCAATAAAAATAAAATAAAATAAAATTGAGTGTACGGAATAGTTAGTTACCAGTAGAGCGCATCAGTATTGTGGCTCATGCAGGCGATGCATCCATTGTCAGGGAAGTTTCTGGCGATTGAAGCGTCCAGGGCCTGATGGTATTGTCTAGTGAGCTCAACCCTTCCGCCCAGGCCCGCGCCAAGGGTTTCTAATATGCACTGCACGTCCACCTTAACGCCGTCAATACCGGCAGACGCCAGATAACTGTGCAACTGGTCATAGAAAGTAAAGACGTTCTTGGGGTTGACCAGGCCCAAGCCGTGTACGGCCATGGCATCAGTCTTCCACGTGGGCTCGTTCTCCACCACACCTTTGGACACCATCGGATACTTCATGACGGACCCGTACTCCTCCATCTCCTTCACACCGGGCCTGACTCCGCCCCAGTAACCAGTAATAGCGTGCCAAACGTAAACGTATTTGAGCCCGTGCTGCTTCTTGGCGATATCCACAATGCTCTTGATCCCTAATTTCGGATTTTCTTTGTTCTGAAACTTTTCGTTCTCTTTGATTCCTGTCAGCCTCTTCACCGATGAGTTTGCCGCCTCATGCGAGTCACCTCCCACGGACTGCCACCCGTCGTCGATGATAACGAACTTCGGCGGCGCACCTCCCGCCGCCAGGGACTGGATCCCGGCCTCCACGCCTTCCTGCGTCACCTCCTGGTAGAAAGCGTCCCACGTGCACCACCCGAAGAAATCCACGATTCCTGGAAGCTTCTTCTCGTGGCGCATGCGGAAAGTATTCAGGTGATTCTTCACGGCCTTGAATGCGTCGTGGACGATGGCGAAGGGGTCGGTGCCGGCACTGATGAAGAGCGCGTGGCTAAACGACGACGCCTTCGTGTCGGAATCGCCGCTCTCGATGCAAAGCTCGAGCTCGTCGCGGTCGTTGCCTTGAAGGCACGCTCTGAAGCTTCCTTCAATGAGAGGGAGGAAGACGGTGTAGACGATCTGGTTACTCTCGTCGCCGTCGTCGGATTCGAGGTGGGAACCGTCCTTTGTCTCAACGAGAAGGAACTGAGTTTCCAATGGAATGTCTCTTCCTTTGTCTCCCATCTTCTGAGCCATCCACCATAGCTTGAAGCGGAAGCACGCCATGAAACGAATGTCCCTAAAGGTGCCGATCGAAACGACATGGCTGCTGTCGTTTTGATCGAATTGCGCTCCAAGGAACACTCCATCCACGGGGCCGGACGACGACGCTGACGTCTCAATGACGTTTTCCGGTACCCCCGTGAGAATGGTCCGGTCCTTCACGATCAGGTTCCGGTCCGAAACCCGAACCGCCGGTTTGATCGTCATTTCCTCTACCTCTGCTTCCTGGTACCTTGTCTGTAATATTCAATCAATTAAACCAAGGTACGTAGATTGTAAAATACTGAAATTAGAGACTGGATTTTAGCTTTTACCTTAAAAGAAGAAGAATGTGTGTGTGTTCTAATTGGCGAAAAAGGATAAGAAGATGATGCTGTTATTCTTGTTGGATGAAGGAGGAGAGTATTAGATTTGTGCCTGAAATAATGGTGACGATGAGAAGGAGTGCTTGTTGAGAAGAATGTGTGTGGATGTGGAGAAAGAGTTGGGGATTTGGCGTTATTTATAGTAAGGGAGGAAAAACTATAGAATGATGGATTGAACACCATTGTTAACATGCTTCTTCTGATTGGCTTTCTCGTCAGACAAACGCCAATCATAGTCTCTTTAACTCAGCGCTGTTAATTTAGTTTAAAAATACTATTAATTAATTATTGCTTCTGGGCCTATTGGGTTTGACGTTGAATCGGGTTGCTACGTAGGATCCACGCCGGAAAACCCACTTTCTTGCCCCCACAGACTTGTCGTTACTCGTTACCTACGTGTCAAAAAATATCTTGTAATTTCTCACGCGACGTTTCAAGGAGCTTCCATCAAATTCAGGTAACTCGATTACTTCGACACGTGTAATATCACCGTTGGGTTAATTTTATAAGTCACGTACTCACGTTTCTCTGCGCGAACCCGCCAAATGGGAAAGAAAATGTAGAACCGTATCCCGTATCCGTATGCGTATAGTGTTGGAATAGTATGGCTCAGCTTGAGAAGCTCAATTACACTTGCGCGTTACTTGGACGGGGATGTTAATTTGTGGGTTAAGCATTCCAATTTCCAATTAATTTAACAGGAGGATTAGCATTGAAATGTTATGACTAATGAGCATTCTTGTCGTGGTAGCCAACTCTATGAATTGGATGTTTTAGTTTATTTATTGATTAAGTAATTATTAAGAGAACAGGGTCAGGGTTTTAATATTAATTTGCGTGGCATCTTAAAATTGTGAAACAACAACTAAGCAGGTAATTATTGGAGTCATGACCCGAGGCATTACGCCCATCTCCAATAATTAGGGGGATGCCACGAACTAGTTTGATTGTGATAGGGGTTGAAGTGGCCCACCCATTGCATTGATGGATACGTATTTGGACTTTGGTTAATTAAAAAAATGGTTATTACGGTCTAGCGCATTGAGCTGGACCTAACATGATTTAGCAGAACGCAAGTAGCAAAAATGATGTTGGGAATGACTTAGAAGACCATCCACTTGGCCAATTGGTTAGTGGCCGGTTACTCGTTGCAAATATAGGGTCTGAGCGTTTTGGGGTGGTGTGGCACTGGCACTCCCTTTTGGATTATTTTTATGCTGATTTATTGATTGAGTTTGACGTGGGTATATATTTAACTCAATTATTGGATATGTATATGATTCACGCATGTCGGATCCTTCGTGTGATAGGATAAGGACCTTGGTGTTTGTTTATGAATAGGTTCAAGTAATCAGCAGATATCTCTGTTGGAAGATCCAATTGATGTCAGATGGTATATATAGTCCCTATAAAATTAGAATGTTCAACAAAAATTTTGTAGGATATACTAGTACGGAAAATATCGGAAGGTTAATATCCTGAGTAACAAAAAAAATTAGTTAGCATAAATATAAGAGAAAATGTTAAATTTTTTGTATAGCGATTCACTCAAAAGAATTAAAATAAAAGCTAATAGCCTAAATCCTAACATAGATCGCGACAAGTGCGTCTACATTTTGGAGTTTTTGCTAATTAAAGAGAAAAACAAAGAAAAGAAGCTTATCAGGCGAGTCAGCAGACGTAATTTCAATCATTAAATAAACATTTTAATGAATCATGTGCTTGGTGCGATGCATTGTGGGTCCTTGCCTTGTGTAGTATTATACAAAATTATAAAAGTGAAGTATCCCATTAGCATTTTATACTCACTGCAGCATTGCCGTTAAATGTATGTTTAGATTACAGTTTATAAATAAAAGTTTATATTAAAATAATTTATATTTAAAATAATTTCAATAGATTTTATTAATTAATTTTATAATAAAATTAATATTTATATACTAAAATAAAAATAACATATAAAATTAGTAAAATATATTTTTAATTAAAACTAATAAAATATAAATTTTAGAGAATACTAAGAATAATAAAAAAATTAAATATTTATTTTGATAATGATTAAAATAAATAAAAAAAAATTTATGATATTTTTTATATTGTATATTTTTAGTACTTTTATTAATTTTTTAGGCTATAATATTTTACATTAATTTTTTTTAATTTACTTTGCCTAATAAGATCAATAAATTATATTATAAAAAAATAATAAAAATAATACAAAAAATTACAATTATAAAAATGTATAATATCAAATAAATAATTAATAAAAAATAGACATAATAAATAATAAAAAAAGAAAATTTATATAAACAGAAATAATAAAAATTTCTTAAATAATACAATAACATGCACAAAAGATAAAGTTAGTAAAAAATAAATAAAGATAGAATGTTAATGATTAAAAATTCGTTAATAAAATACAGAAACTCAAAATTGTTATTTCTTGTAAACATGATTTTAAATGCAAAATTATTTTTACGTTTGTGAATAAAAATTTTACTAAACCAAAAATTAAAATTTTTAAAAAATTTAAACATACTTCTTTTATGTTTACGAAACATACCCTAAGTGTAGCACGCAACAAGTAACATAACTGAATATACTGTTGACTTGCTACTATTAAGGATTAACCATGACCATACGCGTGTAGAAAGTAGAATAGGATAGCAATCGTGATCGGGATCCAATACTACCAGAAGAACAGGTACCATGTGTGTAATTATCAAAGACACATTGTCATTGTGAAAATATCCGTTTGACTATGTAGCTACGAGATGAAATTTCAGACATGACTCATGACATATGAGATTCGTATCCTAAAAAAGTTAATACTAATAGAGTGAGAAGTGAAAAGTGAAAGGACGAAAATGGTGAAATGGAGAGCAGTGGATGCTTCGAGATGTTTAATAGAAGCGTGGCTAGAACGGAGAAGAATGGTGTAAAGTATGGATAAGTCTAGAGTCTCAGTCCAGACTCCCGGGCTTGAATTTTACAAGAATTTATGGATAGGGCTTTGCAAAAAATTTTCAAATTTTAAATTCAATTCAAACTAAGAAAAATATATAAAAAAAAACAATGAGATAATGTGAATAATAGAATAAAAAAAATAAAATTAAAATTATAAATTAGATTATTAATTAATTATTTTTTATTTTAGATTTTAAAATTTGTAAAATAAATAGTTATTCCGGTATTGTTGCACTTTTTTGCTCTCCGGTCTGACATCACCTAGCCGACGCCGCCTAGTCTTTCCGCGTTTCGCTTGCGTGCCGGAGCAATGGAATATCGCGCCGGAGCAGCCCGTGCGTCTTTGTTATCACTGTTACCTGCCGCAGACCGTGCAGGCCCCACCACAGACCGCTGTCTCTTGTTGCGCCGTTCGAAACGCACGTTGTTCCTGTCGTCTGTTCTCTCTGTCGCGCTGTTGTTGCTATGCCACATCTCATCAATGTCACCTTTCCTCGCACCGGTTCGACTCTTCCTCTTTCATCTATGACCGCTCTGTGTTTGGATTCGAAACCCACAGAGCAGATTCACATCCTCGTCTAGCCGAAGCTGCCTGATCTCCTCCCTTGTCTCCATGTGTGCCGTCAACTCTCTCTACGCTGCAAATATGCTGGACGTTTAATTCACTAGATATATAGATTGTTAAGTATATACAATTAATACATATTAGATGATCATTTCACTAGATAGCCGGATAATTATTTTAATAACTACGTGGATAGTTGTTTGATGACGATCCCACGACCGTTATGGGAGAAGAGGCTATAGGGGTGAACAATGATGGCCGGTGAGGCAACTTCTAATGCCAAAGAGGTGGGATGATTGATGAGGGTGGAGTGACAAACGGTTTGGAAAAGAAGAGGGTGTTTGAGTGAATTCCTTTAGTAAATTAGAATTAAGATGATTAATTTTTTGAAATAATTGTGAGTTTTTTGATTTAGGTAATTTGAAAAATTTTCTTGCTTTTTCTTCTTTGTGTTGAGCTAAATTCGAACCTTATTGTTCACATTGTTTAAATTTCTCATTGTTTTCCTAACAGAATTGTTCAAACTAAATTATTTGAAAAAAAACACTAATTTTAAATAAAAAAGTCTAAACAAAATTGTATTTATTTTATAGTTTGGCTTTTAATTTCAAATCATTTAAATAATTTCGGATATATTCAAATCCAAAATTAAAAAAAAAAAAACCTCTAATACGAGACTCTGAGTCAATTCACACAGCCTTTCTTCAAATGTGTTGTCTCTGCCATTGGTGTTTATTGTCTTCGCGGTAGTCAGCACTGGAGCATGCAGCTGCCACCATCACCACAAATATGTTGCTTTTCTGGTCGTCCTTCCACTGCTTCTAGTTTTATTGCTATCCCGTACATCTCTTTAGATCATCGTTGTGCCGTTGCTCTATTCTGCCGTCTGCTGTTTCGTCATTCGCCTTTTCTCATCGTGACCCAATTCTATTCTTCTGCGTTCTTTAAAAATTCGTTTTGCATTACAAATTCTAGTTTTCAAAGATCAAGATTAATGCCTTATTCAAAATCTTAATAAGAATCCCTGCTACAAGGTCATAATCATATCTCACCAATGTGCATTTCATCATTTTCTAGAAATTGATGCAACTTCAGATAGACTAGGTTGCTTTTTTAATTTTCTTCTCATTGTTATGTATGTATATGTACATTAGTGATATTTAATTTCCTTACTTTGATTTTTGACATGTATTATTGAGAATATGTTGTGCTGTAAGAAAAAAAAGAACTAATATAAGTTCCATTTTTATTCATGGCTTAGGGGTATAAATGAAGGAGGTAGTCAGGTGCGCGAAAATTCGGTCCGGTTTCAAATATTTTAAGAGCTAATTTAGTGTGATTTTATTGAATTTAAGGTCGAGTAATAGTTTCAAAAATAGACCCGGTCATTATTTCAGATAGGGTCCGGACCATATTAATTTTGTGTTATTAGTGATGTATGATAGTTATTCTTATGTGGAATTTAAGTATTATAAACTTTAATATTTTGTGTTATTAGTTATTATAAAACTATAAGTTAATTTTTATATTTAAAATGTATAAAATTTTAAACTAATGCATAATATTGTGTTATTTGTATTGATTTAAATATTTGGTATTATTAGACAATATTAGTATTGACTATGGTTATGCTTTAATTTTTAAAAAGAGTTGATTCTTGTTATATTTTTCTAAGTGAATTTTACCATGTTAAATAATAATTGGAGTTTTAAAAATTTGGATATTTTCAGATGCTAACTTATAAGAAGATATCAAGATAATATAATGTTAATGGTCCAGTTTTTACCCGATATAATCGTGGCCCGAAAATGTATAAGTTTTATCGGGTTTAGGGATGGGTTCGAATCTAATAAATAAGTCCAATATATATTTCGGGTAAAATCTGTGTCACATCAAACTCAGTTTTACCCGATCCATACACACCTCTAGAAGGAGGTACAATCTATATATTTTTTTCTTTGGTTTGTTGGTTGATTCAGATATGCAATGAATGATGATGAGTGTTCTTATTATTTCATCTTAATTTGATTCAACTTTGTTGCGCTAAAAATATATGTATTTGTGGTCATAACTTTTACTTATGGTTAGAAATTGAAACCATAGGTGACTCAATTTCAAAACAAATTAAATGATCATGCTGAAATGAAATGGCACGTAAATGTGTAATTTTGCTTTCTATACACAGTATTAAATTCCCTTTCCACTAGATTTTTTCTTCAGTCATTCTAATTTTATATAATTTTTTTTCTAATTCTAAATTAAAGATAATATTACTCACTAATTGTTTTATTTTATTTCCTCTCTTAGTTGTAAAAAAGTTAAACTGAGATATTACATGACCAAATCAAAGAAAAAGAACAATATTCTAGATAAAAACATCGGTTATTAAGAAATAAACTAATTATTCAGCTCAAAAAAATACTATATATAAAGCATCATTTTTAAATTCTGAAATTATTATCTCTAATAAATATTACCAGGTACAAAAACATGCAAGAGATCAAGTACTTGTCCAGACATCAAGTATTAGATATAAATTAAAAAATTTTACGTTATGAATAGTTGAATTTCGTAATTAATTGTATCCTGATTCGATTTCATGATCTATTATCTATACTAATTTCATTACATTTTTTATATTTTTGTTTGTGATATAATTTGGATAGTGTGATGCAAAGCTCTCAGGTTTGATAAATAAATAAAAAATAAAATCTTTAATATTTAATGGTGTGGATAAGTATAGACTATTTTACATTTTTTTTGTTTGATGATCTTTCACGTTATATTATATTTAGGCTTGAGTTTGGTAAAAAAAATTTAAGAGGCGGCTTTTAAAAGTACCTAAGTAAAAGCTTTTTTAAAGATGGCTTGTGTTTATTAAATTTTATTTATTTTTTTGCACATATTTTTTGTTATTATATTGCTATTGAAATTCTCATATATTTTTAACTTCTCATCCTAACATTCACAAATTCTAACACAGTTTTTATATATTTTTTATTTTTTAATTTAATCTTCACAAATTTTAACACAAATATATCTCTATCACATATTAGGTATAAACTTCTATCTATTTATATTATTTTTTTGTACATAATTTTTGTATTTTTCAGTAGATCTATTATATTTGTTTTTTATCTGTTCTTTGAAATGTGAAGAAGATGACTTAGTTTATGAAAACTAATCATAAAATTTTTCTTGCATGAATAATAGTCAAAATTATAATAACAACATGTATATACATATGTAAATATAGATATATAATTATAAGAATAATCTATTTGAGATATGTGTCCCATTTTTTGTGATCTGTAAAGGTGAACCAATATATATAGGTGGGTAATAAACGTATCCAATACCAATATTGGATTTCATACAAATTTTATTAGCCATTATTGGCTAATGATAACTCTATATTAGTACAATTAAGTAAATATTTAAACTATTAGTCTCTAAAATTTGAATTAGGTAATTTAGTATTTTTAACGATGATGTTTAGGATAAAATAAATTTTTATAATACTTATATAAAATTTTAAAGTTAAAAAATAAGAGTTTATTTATTATATTTATGTTTATTATGAATTTTTTATTTTAAAATAATTGTGATGTTTATGCTTATTAAAAGTTATTTTTAATTTGATTTTACCAAACACAAATGCTGCAGCTTTTAAAAATATTTTTTAAAAGATAACTTTCATAAACTATTTTTAAAGAGTAAAAATTTTACCAAACCAAACTTTAGTATTGTTATTTATTATACTGATTGTCTTCTTAGAGTTTGCTATTTGTCTATTTAAATTAATAAAAAAAAGTTGACACTCAAAAAAATAAGTTAGCATTATTAATATTCTTCTTATATCATATGCAGAACAAGATGACTAACAAGATGACTGATAACAATAATATTCAATTATCTTTTTCACCATCTCATAAAAATCAGTCAGTTATTTAAAATTATATTTAAATAGAAAACGTTATTAATAAGATTAAATGTAAATATTATAGTAGTTTAATATAATATAAAAATTGAACTTACTTGCTTAATGAGTAGTCATTTAAGATGCAAGTAAAATCTTGACAATGATTCAAACAAAAGAGAAACAACGGTCATACCGAATATAGATTATTGGAAAAGAGTTATTATTTCACTTTGTTGAGAGTCAGACATTTTAAAGATTTGTGTATATATTACAAGTAAGATTTAAAATTTTTTTTGAACTACATTAGCACATGACATTGGAGGCTTTTATATTAAAAAAATGAAATTACAAGATTTTTTTTCAAACAAATTATGGTAAAATATGTCTAATGATTGATCCTTAGATTTCAAATCAAAATTTACTTATTTGAGATTGACATTACACTTTGTATATTTGAATTGAAAATTACATAAAAAAATATTTTATTTTTGCTAAGTGACAAGCCATTCAGGAGAGATCATAGAAACGACAATTAAATTCTGTTTAAATAATTTGGATCAAGTATTTAGTGTGACAATTGATAATGCATCGTCTAATGATATCACAATTAAATATCTGAAACAACGATTAAATTTTTAAAATAGCATTTTAAATAATGAATTTATTAACATAAAGTATTGTACCCATATTCTAAATTTAATTGTAAAAGAAAGGTTAATTAGATTGATGAATCGATATTGAAGATTCCTAATACGGTTAAATATGTCAGATTTTCTCATCTAAAGTCACTAAATTTTAAAAGTGTGTTGAACTAAAAAAAATTCAGTATAAAAATTTGCCTCATATAAATGTTGAAACTAGGTAAAACAATACCTTTCCAATGTTAAATGTAATTTTAAAACACCACAAAACATTAAATTATTTGCATTGAAGGACAACACATATACATAAGAATTGAGAAAAAGGGAGAGGTGTGCTTTTAGTTTAGAAGATTCGCAAAAATAGTACAATTAACCTAATATACTCCCAATCTAAATGTAAAGACACATTTCTCTGCTTTTTCTCGATTCAAATGCTTTTATAGTGCTTTAAAGTTATCTCTAATATTTAAAAGGTAAAATTTCACTTAATTCATACAAAGTAAATGTTTATAATAAATTTTCTTATTTCAACACACTTTTAGCGACTCTAATTGAAAAAATATGACATATTTTAACGCACTATAAATTCTCAAAACTAATTCATCAATTATTTTAACATTTTTTTTACCATTAAGTTTAGAATATATGTATAACACCTTATATAAATAAATTTATTATTTAAAACAATACTATTTTAAAAACTTAAATCGTTATTTTAAAAATTTAATTGTAACATCATTAAACGGTGTATTATCAACTGTCACACTAAATATCCAATTTAAATTCTAATTACTCAAACAAATTTTAATTGTAACTCTTATAATCTCTCCTAAATAGTTTGTCATTTGACAAAAATGAAATATTTTTTATATAATTTTCAATCTAAATTCACAAAGTGTGTTGTCAAACTCATATAAATAAAATTTTAAATTGAAATTCAAGTATTAGTTGTTAAACATACTCTATCATAATTTATTGAAAAAAAATCTTGTAACTTCATCCTTTCTTTAACATAAAGAACTTCAATGTCACATGTTAACGAAATACGTAAAGAAACTTTAAATGTTACTTTTAAGGCATACAAAAATCTTTAGAATTTTAGACTCTCACCAAAATAAAATGGTAATTCTTTCCCAACAAATATTTCCACAAATATCTTTCAAGCTTTCTCTTAGTCAAATTTAAGAGTACTATGCTTACATCTTAAATGACTACCTATTGAGTTGGTTTCATTTCCATATTTTATTAAATTATCATAATATTTATATTTAATCTTCTTTTTGTAGTATTTTCTACTTTAAAATAATTTTAAACAACTGACTAATTTTGACTGATTTTACTAATATTTGACATTAAAAAAGATGGTTAAATATTATTATCAGTCATCTTGTTCTACATATGAGGAGAATATTAATAAGCTAACTTATTTCTTTTTTCAGTGTCAATTCTTTTTTTAATTTAATTAGACAAATATAATACTATAAGAAGACAATAAATTTAATATATAACACTCAGTATTATACAAAATAAAAAAATCATCAAACTAAAAATGTGAAATGGTTTATACTTATCCACACTACTAGTGCTTGATATTAATGGTTTCAATTTTTTTTTTTTATATTTATCAAACCTGAGAGCCTCGCCTAATAGGAAATTATGAGAAATGCTTAAAGAAAACAATATCAAAATCACAACACAAACAAAAGTATAAAAAATGTAATGAAATCAAGATCATGGAATTAAATAAACATACAACTAATTTTAAAATTCAGTTATCCATAGTGTAAGATTTTTTAGTTTGTGTCTAAAACTTAAGAGTCTGGACCAATGCTTGGCCTCTTAGCATGTCTTCACTGCTTTGTAGTATTTATTAGATAGAGATAGCAGTTGCAAAGTTTAAAAGAGATACACAGTATTCTCATGGAATTAATTTATTAATAACTGATTTTCTGTTTAGAATATTGTTCTTTTTTGGTTTGGTCGTTTAGCATCTCAATTCAATTTTTCTATCACTAAGAGGAAACAAAACAATGAACAAACAACATTGTTCTTAATTTGGAATTAGAAAGATTCCATATGAAATTAGAGTGACACAGAAAAAATATCTAGTGGGAAAGGAATTTAATGTTTTGTATAATTTCCAGAGAGTGATGAAATGTACGGTGGTGAAACATGATTATAACATTGTAGCGGAGATTTCTATTGAGATTCTGAAAGAGGCACTAACCTTGGTCCTTAAAGGCTAGAATTTGCAACGCCAAGCGGGCTTCCAGAGAGCGAGAGTCATGGTGAGGAAAGAGCAGTGAACGGCATAACAATAGACAGCAGAACAGAGCGACAGCGCAGCGATGGTCGAAAGAGGCGTACACGACAGCAGCAAGAGCAAAAACAACAGAGGAACGACCAAAAAAGCAACGTGCTTGTGGTGGTGGCGGCAACTGTCTGCTCTGCTGGGGCTGCGGCAAAAACGACACAGTTGAAGAGAGGCTGTGTAAAGTGTGAACGGGCTCAAATTAATATTTTTTTAGGGTAAAATATATTTTGTGACCTTGAAGTTTGGCAAAAACTTCAAAAATAATTTTAAGTTTTATTTTATTTCAATTTTGTCTCAAAAGTTTTCGATTTGCATCACATATACTTTTGACGGCTAAATTTTTAAAAAATTTAAGACCAAACTAACAATAATGCATAAAAATTATGCTTGATTTGCTTGTGTTGAGGGTTGTTCTTATAAAATTATTGTTGAATTGATTTTAAATTTTTTGAAAAATTAACCGTCGAGAGTATATTTGATACAAATCGAAAACTGTTAGAACAAAATTAAAACAAAATAAAACTTAGGGATATTTTTGAAACTTTTGTTAAATTTTAAGGACAAAAAATATATTTTAACCTTTTTTATTTCGGATCTAGATCTGAAATTGTTTAAATGATTTTGATTTAAAAACCAAATTATAAAATAAATACAATTCGATTTAGACCTTTTTTTATTTAAAATGGGTGTTTTTCAAATGGTTTTGTTTGAATTGGATTTAAATATAGAATCTGGATTTTTTTACACAGCCCTGGTTGTTGGTGGATTTTTTTCTTTTTTTTCATTATGCTCCAAATGCAAAGACTTGTGTACCTTTGAAAATGACGCAGGTGGGTGCAACTGTGGACCAATCTAGAGTACTTGGATTATGATTCATCGGCGAGTGTAGTTATATAAATGATGACAATTTATTCTTATGTTCTCCATTTTGGAAGGTTTGAGAAGTTAGGGTTTTTTGAGAGCATCAACTAGACAGGGCCAATTCAGAGGCGGAGTGCGGTTGGCAAAAAACCCTAATCCTGATGACAATTTATTCTTGGACAGCCACTAAGGAGACATGTCAATCAGATTTGGAGCTTTAATAATCAATCAAAAGTTCAATATCTACTAATATACAATAAGTCTATATTGGATTTTTTTGCATAATTTTTAATTAAATGTCTACTTTAACAGTCTTGAAAGGTCACTTTTCACAATAGGTCTGCACATTAAAGAGCTTTCATTCCACTAACGGTAACGAGTCCTGAACACACTACGAATTTAGATTTGTTTTACCAGTCACTAAGAATTAATAATTCAACCCGTCATTGTTAAACCTAAACAAACTGATATAATTATTACCGTACGTAGATTTATTTGAGGAGTTATAAGCACAATTATGACACAATTTATGTTTGATAAAGCTCCCTTCTGCCATTGATTAATATTTAGACAGTAATGGTTAACCAAGCACCAGGTGCATGTGCATTAGCTGAGATAAGTTTTACTCTTTCCAATTAGAAAGTTAGACATTCGTACCTGTTTTAGTGCCAATGCAATTCAGCACTGAGGTAACTAAATAGTTTTCCTCAACATCTGCAGTATGGCTTCTGAGTCTCTTATTTCCTGGCTTTCTTGTGATTCATCAAGCCCTTGAGAGAAATCAGCATTAGTGTAAGTTCTAATTCCAGGGCCATGTCCTCCACTATCCCTTTCCCTTCCTTGCTGCGCTCGCCTCACTTCCTTTTGATGCTCAGTCAGTTCTAATCTCCTTTTCTTAACACTCAAAGGAGATGCATCTTTTTGTGCGTCCGGCACTAACTCAATTCTCTTAGATGTCCTATTATGTGTTGCAGTGACCTGGTATCCTGGCAGAGTGCCACTGACTTCCTTAGAGGAATGACATTTTTGAAGAGGTGGTAGGCTTCTCTTCTGGAGTTTTAATTTCCCATTCCTAGATAGTCTGTCGAGGACAGAGAGCAGATTCGGTGGGAAATCTAGAATAACTTGTTGACCAAACGTGGAATTCCAAAATGTGATGGTTGGTTTTGAAATGGAGGGATATGGATGATCAAGAGTTTTTTCAAACAAGGTTTCATGAAGTCTGAGTAAAGCGGAACCAAAGTTCATTGGAGGTTGACTTCTTTTTAAACAACTTAAAATTTCATTCCACAGATGTTGGAGTTGCTCATTTGTTGTTTCATCCTGATTTACCATATTTGATAGCCATTGAAGTAGTGGACAGGAAATAATCTGCAACCAAGTATATGGTATATTATATACAAGTCAAGCAGGATGGAAAATTCAAGTAATGGTGGTGTTCTACGCAAAAGAAATCCACTTACTATATTGATTGTCAAATTTGGGGATATAAAGTTCGGGTAGGTAGTCCCTCACCTTTCCAAGTTGAGAGTCTAAGACTACACTAATGATTATACATAATAGAAAGAAGTAAAACAACAAACCTCCAGAAAAAGAAGAATATCTTGCTTCCAGTGAAGGCGGCTAATGAAATTTGCTAATGCAGAAGATACTCTGCAATTCATGTGAGAGTGAAATAAGTTAGGCATCGACCAACCAAGCATACATTGAGGAGACAACTTAAATTGACTAACCTTGAGGTCCCAACAAAACCAGGCAGTGGGTCTATCACCACCGTTTTCATCAACAAATTCATATACCTGAGAAATGCCACATGAAAACGATCAATTACTAAATCATTGATGTTATCATCATAATCTCAGCATTCACAAAACAGGCCCCTGTATAATTAACAAAAGAGAATGGACAAAAATATATGAAGCTATAGAATAACTAAATCGAAGTTGAAATAGAACTTGTATAATTTAATTTCATTTAAGAATCAAAAACATAACTTTACAATTACTTCGCGGAAGAAAGACTGGAACCAGTAACAAACAAACAAATATACAACTTCTACAGAAGCACATCGTATACTCATAATAATACTGTTCTTGCACATCGTATACTCATAACAATACTGCTCTTAAGACTTACCTAGCAGCAAGTTTTAAGCAGTTATTTATGCCACAGAGAATTTTGCTCTCACGGTCAGTGTTACTTATTTCTGTTTCTGAAACTAATTCTGAAGTCTGAATGTGGTCAAGAATGCATATCATGAAATTGCCAGATAAATGAAGGATACCAAGATCAGTATCATTGCATTTCAAATGAAGTTCAACGCCGCTCTCAGCCATGTCAATGCTATCATCAAGGCACCTGGTTAACAATGTGCACAGATCTCCAGAAAAATTGGTGGTTGTTGAACATCCGAAGCCTGAAGCACTAAGAGATTCGTAAAGCGATATCCATGTTTGAATAACAAGGTCAAGCCTTGGGTTTTCTTCTAGTAATACTTTATAATTCTCTGAAGAGGCACCAGCATTTGACAAGGTCAATCTTGCAGTTTCAGTGTGTACCACAATGGGATAAATTAAAAGATGGCATATTGAAGAATATGCAGCACTATCAGACATGGCTACCCGTAGAGACCTACAGTTTGGATCACGTGCACAGCCATTCAATCCTTCAGCCAATGTTATCCATATTTTTAAGTGAATTGGTCGAACATCTTTGTACAAGAAGCCAACAAAAGTAAGTAGATTGTCTGGGGAATCACTTGAAGAAAATATGAATTTAAAATACTCAGAGCTTCTTTGCGGCTTGCAGTCTGATTGAGAAGAATTCATTGCTAACCAGTCCAGCATATGGAAGTAAACCGCTATCAAATAAACCATTGGAGAAACCTTATCCATATAAGAAACACGACTGACACTAAAATTTAGGTGTTCATTGCGATCACCTGATTGTGTGCCACCAATGTACTTTAGGTCTAAAGAAAACTTGTAGAGAGGAGATCCCAAGATCAAAGAATCTAATTCCTTTGTGACAACTTCTATAAACCGAATGGAAATGTAGTACAGATCATGCTTTTCAGTGCCATCTGTGCATAAATCCTCGCATACATTTTTTATGAATGTTAATATTGATTTCAAGCACAACATAATACCATCATAATTGGTAGATGTACTTTCCAAATCATGTTTGACTCCTTTTAAAACATATGTAAATAACTTTAAGGCAGCATCATAAACAAGACTTCTATGATCAGAAGTCACTGTTGGTCTTGATGCTTGACAAATGAGAACAGAAATCATACTAAGAAAAAAATCCAATTGACTGATATCCCATGGCAACCATCTAATTGGGTGAAGCTTCCAAGAGCATTTGGCAGATAGAGAAGGCCCAGTTTCAAAGATTCTATCTCTGAACTGGTTAGTTGATTGGCAGAGGACATCCCTACACTTCTGTGAGATACAATCACTGAGCAGATCTAGGCCCAGCCCCCACAACCAGATGCTCTTGCTATCAGGTCCATTCTGAAATATTGCTTTTAAAATAGGCTCTAATACCATCTTTATCAATGAGGGTTCGTTGATAGAAGTTTCAAGCTTATGAAGCAAATAACACCATGTATTCAAGCATGATGAGTGGACTGATATATCACACTTACTAGACATAATGCCATTCAATGGGGTCATTATTAGTCTTATGCTCTTGGAAAAACCATTTGCTTGGACATCACAATTGTTCCTTTCTAATGAATGTTGTTTTTGAAGATGATTTTCCTTGGCTGGGGTATTTTTATTGGGATCTAACATTGTGCAGTGAACAAGAGCATCGATAAGACCTTCCCAAGCAACCTGCACAAAACACACTTGAAAGGTCCCATAAGCTATAATCAAGGAATGATGTCAATAACTAGTCTTCAAATGTCAAAATGATATCTTTAAGCCACTTTATGTCACTTAAACTATCGGACAATCTTTATCCCACATAAACCATCCCTATGAATCATGGATGACATAATAAAGCATCTCAAAAATATTACCAGTGTAGCAATCTGAACTTGAGGATCAAGGTCTGTAAATGTACATTCAGGAATTTTCAGTGAGTCATTAACTAATTGTCTAGTCTTCAAAGCATGTGATCCAAGCATTCGGATAAACCATCCCCATGCTTGAATAACTTGAATCTTCATACCCTTATCTAACAATTTCTTCATCCCACTAAGCAGATTTAACTTCATATCTTTGACAAGAACCTGTTGAAAATGAAGAAAGCAATTAATGAGATCAAAGCCAGTACAACATCCTTGAAGATATTGGCTAATTATGAAATGTCTAGCGGCATAAACACATATAATAAATAATGATATAATTAATTTATAAAAGGGAAAAAGATCCATCACAAGTTTTCCTTCTCACAGGATATTGTGTTATAAATCACTTGCACAATGACAGCAATACGGCTTAAGTCATAACAAGCAAGAGCTTGTCATGTAACGATATTGCGGATTCACTACTTTATATTGATATCAGATGCGGTTTTTGGTACCTTCGAGAGATCCAAGGAAGGAGGAATGACTGAAGTTTTGACCTTCAATAGACATCGTTCCAAGGCATCCCTTTCCCTCTTATCTGTGCTGAGAAGTCTTCTGTATATTGGAGGAGCCCATATATGGGATGAGTCTCTCATTTGTTCACTTAGTTGACCACATAGCTTCATTACAGCCTGTCACGAGAAGACTCAAATATGAGTGTTCAATGAAATTTCTACACTTCCAGATAAATCTGAGATATAACATTCAAGAATCTATAAAAACATTTCTAGTTAAAAGAAAGGGAACAACACTACCTGGGTAGCTTCAAATGTTGTTGACAAAGAACCCATTGGGTTGTCCAAGGCATGAACAATTGCTAGTAACAAAGAATGGAAGTGAGTAGCAAGACACGATTCTCCTGACTGTTGAACAGATATACACCATACCCCTAAATTACAAGCAGACTGTACCAGCAGCAACAAGAATAATTTAATACAGGGTTAAAATACTGAAAAAAAGTGTCCATAAAGAGTGAAATGGATATCAAACTAGCCTTTAATTTAGTGGTTGTAATAAGTTTGGACAGTGACTCTAATACCAAATTGACATCATCCGCTGCAAGACAAAGAAAAAGATGAAAAGCAATGTTGCATGCATCATGGCATAGTACCAAAATCAGATATACTATGAATAAGATAGGTTGAACCGTTGTCGTAGAAGCAGATAATACATACGTGGAAGTGAGGACACAATGGAAGGATGATAAATCATGAAGCCCAAGCACTTCAAGGCTTGCGCAGCTCTACATCCGGTCAAACTCTTGCTTTGCCTCCTCCATAAATGCCTTGGTGGCATGAAGAGGGAGACTTTGAGCAGTCCGGTGTATAGCAGCCGCCATAAATGCCATCTGCACGTGATTCCAGGCCATAAATTCCAAATGATGGAGGATGGACACATCGTCCATCGAAAGGGTACCATAGGGCCCAATTTGTTGATCTATGAACTCGATGGCATTGAAGTCAGGGGCATTAAGGTCGAAGGGCTCAACCGTCTTTTGTTTCTTACCTGGAGGGGCCGCAGATGGAACGGCAGAAGCAGGATAAGGATCCACCAAGCGGACCCGAGGTGTCGGAATCGCTTTCTTCACTATGGGAAACTCGGCACTGATGGCTTCTCGCGCACTTGGGAGGACCCCTCCCCAGCCGCCTTAGCGGCAATATTCATGGCAGCAGTCGCCTTCTGCGCCCTCTTAAAAGCTTTCATGGATTCGTTATTCTTCATTGCCTCTGCAAATAAAACAAAAGTCAAGCTACAAATCGAACAAGTCGGAAATACAGCTACAAGTAAACATAAACAGATAGCAAAGAAAACACAAGATACCCAGTTCAGTTTGAATAGGAGAAGGATTGGTTAGAAATTTCTTTGTATCAAGATGGGGAGGCTGACCCCAGCGCTCTTCCAAAACAGTCACAAAGGCCCGCTCAGCTTCATCCAACATGTCCCAAGAATACCTGGAGACCCTCACATCTTTTTGCCATTCCAGGGGAAAGGCAGGCTCATCATTTTCGTCCAGAAAAAAGGTCCGAGCTCCTTCAACAGCTCGGACCTTGAAAAAGTAGTTTTTAAAATCACGAAATGACTCGTCAAACATGGAAAAGACCTTCTTTCCTTGCGTAGAGTGAAAGGAGACCCAAGCTCCCTTCTTTTTTACCACTCCGGGCTTAGTCAAGACAAACAGATAGAAAAAGAGAGATTGGGAAGCAGGGATACCAAAACCATTGCACAACAATTGAAAAATCTTTATAAACCCCAGGAATTAGGGTGAAGTTGAGAGGGGGCAATATTATAAGACCATAACAGGTCGGTTTCAAATTGAGTAAAAGGAAGGGTAATACCCAGCGGACCAAAGAAAAAGTCATAAACATAAAAGAAAGGGCGACCATCAACAACCCGAGTTGAAAAACAGACTCTCTCGTCAGAAGAAGGAGGGACAAGTTCATAGTTCTTCTCATCACCAGAATTGCTACATACACTATGAAACTGCCTAAGCTGAGCACAAAACTCAGAATCAGCCAACGAGACACACAGGAGAACCATGGAGTCCACCCAATCGGCCATACCCGCAGGAACCTGGGAAGGCATCTCTACAACGTTATTTCGGGAAGACATGAGGCCAACTAAATCCTACAAAAGAAAAGAAGAGTGGATTACTTAAAAATATCTCAGACATAGGACAAAACATCTCGACGGAAGGATATACCAAAAGGGGAAAAACCTCAAAACTCAAGAGAAGAAGTCTTGGAGCATCCCTTGGAGGCAGTAAACAAGAAGGGTCCTCAAAATCGTTTCTATAATCTACATCTCGGCACTCATCAGAATAAAGTCCAGAAAAGAAAGCAAAAGAAGCAAAAAACGCAAAAAATCCACCCTTCTACAATTTATCAGGAAAAGCATTGCTCCTACAGTTTACCAACACTACTGCTACAATTCATCAGAACACCAAAAAGGCCAGTGGAAAAACAGCAAAGGCACAAACTTCTCAAAATCAAGCTAAATCATCATCCAAGGCACAAACAGAAACAGCGGCAACATGCAAAAGAAAAAGATTCAAGCAAACAAAAGATTCGCACCGAAAAAAAGAAAAAACCATAGCATGCAACAAGTCAAGCACGATAAAAACAGAAAGATCCAAACTTTCTCCAAAAGGAAGATCAAAAGGAAAACTCCATCGCAAAAGCAGAAATAAACGAGGAAACACGAAATGGGACTAACTTGGAGAATAGAAGAAAACCTCGAAGAAAGCTGAAGAGCAGAAGCAACAAAGCCACCCCCTCGAAGTGGAAGAATGCAAAGACAGAAGGAGAAAATGTGGAATCAGCCCTCTTCCGAAAACGCAGTAGCAGAACAGACGTCACAAAGAAGAAACTACAAACTCTGGGCAAGAAACAGAAAATAAGAGAGTAAAGGGAGGAGTTACGGAGAAGAAGTGAAGAAGAGAAACCGTTTTTTGATTGAGAGATTCAAAATAAAATCCAAGAGAGAATGGGGCAATTAATGCCAATTAAATGCGGATGTTAAAACCGCTTGCGTTCCCAAAAAAAGCGCTAATACAAAAAGCGCGCGCTTTTAGAGGAAAACGTTCTACATTCAAAAAAGACTCTACAAAGAAAGGAATCGACAAAATGCTTGAGTTCGACTTCACTGAAGAAAGGACCGAAGTCAAAAGACTCGGCCTCGAAAAATGAAGACAAAGCTCAAGCTGGGGCATTGTTCATACCCTGGATCGAGCTGTCCGATCCGGGATGTTCTACAGACAAAGCAACCGACCTCTTCAGGTCAGGAAAACCCGACCTCTTCTCAAATAGCTCGGACAAGTCACAGGAAAGCCCAAACAAAGGGCCCAAATAGAGGAACACGTCCCAAATTCAAGGGCAGCCCAAGCCCATAGAGATAAAGGCGGTTCCCTTAAAGAAGACCTCACTTAAAGATAAGATAAAGATAAAGATAAAGATAACTAACTTATCTTATCCACAGGAGGCCACATTTCACCACTATAAATACACTGGAGCACCCAGGTATAACTCATACTCTGATTCTACTTAATACCTGCTTAATACCCTTGCTAACTTAAGCATCGGAGTCCCTTGCAGGTATCCCCCACCCTCCGAGGACACAGGATCAGCACCACCTCCAAGTCCAACAAATCGGACACATTAGTTCCGACCGCCGTACACCTGCCGGACACGTCGGCTCCGACCAACACAGAAGATCTCGTCTGAAATCGACCTACAGTTTCAGGTAACCCTCGGAACAGTATCCATATCGTGGGATTCTAGTATCGTAGTCACCACATGGTCATACTTCATCGGCATGGTGTGAAGAATTTTCTCCACCACTTTGCTATTGGGCATATCTTCTTCATAAACTCTCATTTTATTGACAAGATCTATAACACAAGTAAAATATTGCTCAACAGTTACTGAGCTAGACATCTCTTACCTTTCATGTTCTCTTCTTAAAGACTGTAGCTTTACTTTCTGAGCTTTATCTACGCCTTTGTATGACAGCTTTAACGTGTTCCATGCTTCTTTTGCACTTTTGGCATTTGCTATTTTGCCAAACATCGTATAATCTACTCCTTGATGAATTTGAGATAGCGCCAATTGATCTATCCTCTGTTGGGCAGCATCTGCTCCTTCTGGCAAACCCGGTTCAATGAAATTCCACATGTTCTGAACCTTCAAATGGGTAGACATCAAAGTCTCCCAATAACTATAATCAAGTTTCCCATCTAACTTGGGACCGGACCACACAATATTAAAAGTGTTTGCCATACCGACTTTATGAATCAACAACTATGTGAGAACTCTCCCACACCTCACAAACTCTCAAATACCAGACGCTGGATTAACCAGCTCTGATACCAAATATAAGTATAAGACCCACACTATGTTGGCCCCAAGATCACTCACTCACATAAATAACACTATTATATTTTTCATCTCTCAAACTCACCAATACTCATATGAAATAATAGAAAGAAGGTCTTCACATAATCATATTTTTTTTATTTCAAGGAACACACATTAAAAACTATGATAGCACCTATTTATAGATGTTTATAAGCGGTGATTTTATAATACACTTGTAACTAAAGCACTTTCTAACATAATAACAGGAAACTTGTGGATATATCACTTGCATGCCTTCTTCAATTTGAACTCTAGTTCTTTTGACTTTTTCAAACTTTTCAGCATATATATTTGGACTAATAATCATGTTGCTCTTGACTCATGTATTCTAGTTGTTTCTTGATTCTTGTATCATGCAACTCTAGCTATTTGCTTATTTAGTCATCATTCATGATAATTCCAATGGTTGTGATATATAGTGCAAGTTGATTTAATTATCAAATAAAATATGTGTTTGATAATATTTGGCAAGGAGTGATGCTACCAATAATGGAAGTATTGTCGTGGTTTGCGATTTCATGAGCCTTAAATATAAAGGACGTCTTCTTAAGGAGATGTGTCATAAAACAAGGTGATAAAACATGTGTTGTGTGGTGATGAACCAGAGACGATAAATCATTTGTTCTTGCACTGTAAATATGTTTTAAATATGTGCGGTGACGAATTTTGTGTTAAAAAAATGTATGTTGGATATGTAGCAGGGAGATAAAGACTTGGCTTGGATGCCTCAGGATATAGATAGAAGAAAAAAAAGATGATGGATAATTTACTTTTTTAACATTATATGGGTTGTATGGAGATGTAAAAATATGATGATAAATGGAAATAAAACAATAATACATTAGAATAGTGCGTGAGAACATATTAAGGGATTGGTGGTGCAATGGAATAAAAAGAAAAAGAATATTAAAATTGATAGATACATGCAGTTTGAGGATAAGTAACAAATTATACAAGTCACGTGAAATGTTTTATGAAAAACCTTGTATCTGAATATTTAAGAAGTAAAATGGTGCTTAAAGACATGTAAGAAGAAACATATTTTTTACTTGAGAAGTTTGATGCGGTAGAAAAAGAGTTGAAAATGATCGTTGATAGCAAAACTATTGTTAACTAGAATAAAGAAGAAACAAATTAGGAACAAAGATCTTGAAGAGTAAAACAAAATGTATAGAATTTTTTATCTAAATTATTCATCTTGAATATAAGGTTGTACTTTAAAAAAAGGAGTAAGTGAGAACAAATAGCGACAGACAAAATTGAAGCGTGAGAAATATAGAATAATGCAACATTGATGCATTATTTGATTTGAATTATATTAAGTGAACTTCTTAGGCCTTGAATGTGTATGTCAATATAATGTTGTAGCTGTAGGTGTATGTGAAATTGATTGGCATATGGGCCACCGATTGTCTTTAATAGCAATGTTAAGGGAGGTTAATTAGCTATATGTTACTTTACGAACTCTTTTTTCATTTTGAGCCGAGTTTGTAACACATAAATGATCGAAAAAATAAAAATTTGATAAAATTGATTTTTTTTACTAACTTATTGGTACAACTGAAGATACTTTTTCAAAAGTTATATCTAGTTACAATCGAGTTAAGCCTCAAAGTGATTCCTGAAGTTGCACTCGAACCTCATAATAGTCCCTGAACTTAAAAGTTACCCATATTCATCCCTGAAGTTGTACTCCGGGACTCAGACTTGTTCTTCCAGCACATTCTATCCATCTGGCGCTATCGAAAAGCTGAGTTGGTATCCTTCGTGACACGTGGGCAAAACAAAAACGACGCCGTATTGGTTGTGGCGCCAAAATGACATGAAACAACATCGTTTCATGCAGAAAAACTCCTTCCCTCAACGTTACACTAATGTGTTGTCTCCCCCACTCTCAAAACACAACACAAACAGAGGTCTTTCTTCTCCGATACACTCATCAATGGCGTCTGTGCGATTACATTAGTCGCACCGATTTCAGTCAAAAACTCAGGCTTTGAAGCATTGATTTCATCATCTTCATCATACAGAGAGTTGTGAAAGCTGGTTTCTCTGAAACAGGTAAGCAAAAAATGAAAAAAATATGTGGTAAAGCTCTTTTTTTGATACTACTGTTAATTTAATATTCAAAAAAGTTCAGTCCATTTTTTCGAGTGTAATGTGTGGGTATGAATGCTTCTGTTTTGTGCTCTTTGCTAGGGTTTGATCAGAACTAGGTTTCTTAGTAGTTAGGCCAACAAAATTATAGACTGAATAGGTTTCTTGTGTTTTGTTGATATGGAAACTTGTTCTTTATGTGTTAGGGTTTACTGCATTTAGTTGTGGAGTTTTCAATTTATTAATGTGTTTGAGGACAATGACTCTGATCAATCAAACTTTTTTTTTTAAATTGCAGATGAGTGATCCTTTGATTACCATCATATTTCACCATGGAGGGTCATTTATCACAGAGGCTGGTGGAAGTATGTCTTACAACGGTGGAGAGATTTTTGAGTTGCTGGACATTGATATAGACACACTGTATGTATTTTTTGTCCGAGACTATCACAAGAATATTGGGTATGACAAGGTTACTCAAACTTGGTGGCTGGTGTCTAATAGGCCTTCGCAAACTCGTTTAAGAGCAATAATAGATGATAAGGAGCTCATGGAGAACAAGGGGGTTATTCATGTGTACTACGAACATGGAGTTTTTGAACCTCTGTATAGTGAGGAAGCAGAACCAGTGGCATCTAAAGGCAATGAGCTGATGGTGATACAAAACATGTTTTCCACCCCAAATCCCACCACCAATGTCACAACCAAACCAATTCCCACCACAACACCATGTACTCCAACTTCTGAACAAAAAAAGCCTACTGATACAACAAAACAAAAGATCCCACCTATTTTAATTTCTGATGGTAACCCAAACTTACCAGAAATAATTCCCCACCAACACACTGCAGCTCTTAGATCTAAGCCTAATCCACCACCAAAAACAACGGCCCAACCCAGTAAATCTAATCCCAAAATCCCACAAAAAATGGCCCAACCCACTGCAATTCCTAAACCATGGAACAAAGTGAAAGAAACCAAGAAGGCTGTACCAAAGAGAGGCTCTAAAAATGTAAAAACAATAGCAACATATGGAAGGAGGCCACTAACAAGAGCCGCTGCTACTGGAAATATTGCAGGAATAATTGGTAAGAGAAAACAACCCGAAATAACCTTTGTGGCTTTGTCTAGCTCAGATGAATCCTCAAACAGCCATGACAGTGATGATACTACAGAGGATGAATCATATCGACCTAGTGGTGATGAGGTGTCCATTGAAAAAGACTTGCTTGTGGATAGATTAGCAGTACTAACTAATGTGAAACTGAGAACTAGGACAGATAAGAAACTTACAAAACAAAAGAAGACTGTTATGGTTGAAGATGATGGGCCTGTTTGTGTAGACTCAAATTCTGAGGATGGTGAAATTATTTTTGGACCGATTCATAAGTTTGGATCATCAATTGATCCTTATCATGATGTCCAGGATGAAGCTTATAATGATTCTGATGGTGGAGACTCATGGCACTCGGAAGAGATGAAGACTCCTCCAAACTCTGAGGATGAGTTGGAGGAAGTTGATTCAGATGAGGTCTTCCTTGCGTTCACAGAATGAGGGAGGTTTGGAGAGCTTAAACTTGAGGTTGGAATGACATTCACTACAAAAATGGAGTTCAAATAGGCTGTGCATGAATATTGTATACAGGAGGGTAGGAGGATTTGGTTTAAGAAGAATGATAACGTGAGGATGAGAGCTGTGAGTAAGGATGAGAGCTATGACTGGCTTGTGTATGCTTCTAATAATACTAAAAACAATTGCTGGCAGATCAAGACGTTCATGGATGACCACACCTGTATAAGAGAGACCAAAGACAGACTAGCTAATAGGAAGTGACCAGCCTGTAAATTGGTGAAGAAGCTAAGAAAATATCATAATATGAGACACTCTGAGGCTGCACGATATTTTAAGACAAAATGTGATTTGGATCTAAACAAATTTTCACTGACCAAGGCATTAGGAGATGCTAGATCTGTTGTGTACGGTGATGTTGCTGTCCAATATAGTATGGTGAGGGATTATGGGCTGGCACTGCTGAAGAGCAATCCAGGCTCCACTGTGACAGTTGGTGTTATGCCTAAGTCCAACCATGATGATGATCCAATATTTGAGAAGATGTACGTTTGTTTGGAGGCATGTAAAAAATGATTTCTGGCTGGTTGCAGATCCCTTTTAAGTTCAAGGACTACTATGAAATTCGAGTGCAACTTCAAAGACCACTTTGAGACTTAATTCAGTTACGGCCATGCTAAAGATGTATGGCAGAATTTAGTGTCACCAAAAGTTGAAATGTTTATTTGATTTAGTTTAGTTGGTAGAATTAACATGAATGACAAACTAAATAGATGGGCATTTAATTGTTGAATTTTAGTAGGCATTTAACTATGTCAAATACAATAAAGTAATATTTTGATAATTGGACAACAAAATCTATTAAAAAGGAGGGGCAGAAAAAACGAATTTATTTTGATTTATTAAATTTGACCATGTTAATAATTCTAGTATGATAAAATTAGCAAAAAATTCATCTTGATTAATCAAACCAAAGATATATCCAGAATTTAAAAAAAGCACAAAAATTATTATAAATATTCTTCAACCAATTTAATTTGTTAATCAAAAAGAGATTACATGATTATTTATACTAATAAAGAATAAATGACCTTAATAAAATCTGACAATATAAATTAATATATAATACAATATAATAATATATGTTAAACTTAAATATTTAAATTAACAACACAAGCATAGTAAATATGCTCCTGCATAAGTTTTTTTTATTTTATTTTATTTTTTGAATTATTTAGCTGAAAAAAGAATGAAATAGGTGTTTAGAACAAAACATACAAAATAGTTAAAATTATTAACAAATCATTCATGTGTTATAAATAGTAGAATTCATCATTTGAATTATTGATAGTAATATTAAAAATAACAAAAATTCATATTTCTTTTGATTTTTATATTTATTCTATACTTCACCATATTGTATTGAAAACTTTTTGTTATTGTTTTTAACCAAATCTCAAAAAGAAATTAAAAAAAACCCAAAAAATAAGACATTCTATTTTGCATTTTTTTCTTTTTTTAGTGCACTTTTTTTTTCTTATTCTTAAACTTTTATTTTTTTTTACTATATTTTTGTTTTCTCTTGTTCTTCTTTTTCTTTTATCTATAACTTTTCCCTTTTTATTATTTTCTCTTTTTTTTATGTGCATTTTATTCTCTTTTATTTTTTTATATTTTAAATTTTTTATTATTTTTGTATAAATAAAAATTCACATACAATTGTAGTTATGAGTTACGGTGGTTTTTATCCATCCCATAAGGGACTAGGAATCATTTCTCCGGACTTTCTTGCAAACAAAATTTTTATATAATATTAATAATTAAAAATGATTAAATAATAATTTAATAAAACATGTCAAGACATATAACAATTATCAACTATTAAATTCATATAAAAATGACTGCATATAATTTTATATTTTTTCATAACTTATATATTATATTTATAGAATTTTCTATTTTGGTTCTAAGAAATTTTTGAATTTTTTTCACATAATTTAAAAATTGATTTTATAGAATTTAATTTCACATAAATTAGAAGTTGGAAAAAAAATCAGTAGTTTTTTTTTGTAACTTTGTTAGAGTTAATTATAAGCATTTTTATTTTTCTAATATTTTCAAAATATATAATTCAACAATTTGAGAGCAATGTTATCACTTTTTAATTACGAAAATATTGTTTATGTATTATATATTATATTCAAATTACCCAATATTTTTTAAAAACATAATTAAGTAACTTATGATTGAGATTTGAGAGTAATATCATCACTTCTAATTCAAAATATAGTCCATTTATAATATATTATTTTCAAATTACATGTAATATAAATATTCTTACTATAAAAAATAAAATAACGAAAAAAGAGAACAATTTTAAATTACATAAGAAAAAATTACAATATAAAATTGAAAGTAGTGATATTACTTTGTGAAAACTCAGGTGTAGTTGACTTTATGTGAAGTTAGTAGTTGAGAGCTATTAGATAAAACTTTAGTCAAACCAATCAAATTATCTAATAACTCTCAATTATCAACTTCATGTGAAGTTGACTACACTTGAGTTTCTACCATATTACTTTTCCTTATGATAATTAATTATTTACGCTTTCAATGTGTTTAAAATTACATAAAAATCACGTAAAAAGAAAAAGTTTAAATGATGAGAAGAATTAATAATGATGAAAAAAGAAGCAAAAGGAGGAAAAATGTTATTATTTTTTGCCCCGTTCTCTTTCTTGAGTCTTTTTCTTTCTATCTGAATCTGCCCCGATTCGGCGAATAGGTTTTCATTTCATCTTACTCTCTCCTCCTCTTCTGTGTCTCCACATCCAATCCAAGCAACTAAGAAAGCAGCACCACCGAGGGTTTTTTTTCCTTCTCTCTTCTCTCTCTTCTCTCTCTCAGCCTTCGCATCTCACATCGGTTTTTTCTGAATGTGACTCAGATTCATTCACTTCTCCTCACTCAATTTTAGGGCTTTTCTTATCTCTCCTCCCCCAAAACCCTCACTGTCACCATTCGATTCGCTCTCCGATTCCTCGATCTCACCATGGAGGCTCGAGATTCGTCCACTTCGCCGTCCTCCACCGCCGCCAACCGTGACGCCTCCTCCGTCACAGATGCCGACGATGCCGTCTTCACTGTCACCGTCGCCCTCTCCAAGGATGCTGCCTTGCATTTTCAGTCTGGCAAGTTCGCTGAATGCGTCGACGTCTTGAACCAGCTCTTGCAGAAGAAGCAAGACGATCCCAAGGTATAGTGAATCACTCCTCTTTCCTTTTTTTTTGTCCATTTCCTATGTATTATCGATGCTGATGCCGCTGAAGTGTTCTTGATTTTATCACTTCCGTGTTACCATTCTCTGTGACAAAGTCTTGGTGCTTCTAGGCGTTTATTTATTTATTTATTTTTATCGATGCTCGATTCTTGTTCTTGTTGCTATCTGTGTTCTGGATTTGATTGTAATTGCGATGCTTCAGCTGATTGATTTGTTGCTTAGATTTTTGTTTCCGTGGAGAGGTGAATCGCGGTTTTGGTACCCTCAGGGAGTGGTAGATAATAGTGAGTATTGCCTTATGTGGATGGAAATGTGAGTGTGATTTGGTTGAACTGGTTTATATGAAATTCCATGGGTGCCTTAAGTGAAGTATAGACAGTAAGCTCTCGGGATGAAAGCTTATTTGGCTGTAAATTTGAATGCAGATGGTTTGAACTGGTATTTGTGGGTTAGATGAGGTAGCCAGTATCTGAGTAGACTGGATAAGTTGCATTGAGCTGCTTTGGATGGATGCATGGCAAAATGCTGCCTTATGTGATGTAAGGAACCACTAATAAGTAAGAACATTGAACACAGGGTGAATCAACTGGTGAAGGTTCTTATATTTTCAGAGAAAAGTAGGAAACATGTGCTCTGAATCCTATATGGAACATTGAATTTTATTGAATGATTTTTCTGGAAGAGGAATTATGAGCTCATTTTCTGTACATGTATGATCTTTTTCATTCCGATTCTTTTGCTTTTTTTTTTTAGTTTCGGTTTTGCTCTAGCATAGAGTGCGACTTGTTTAACAGTGGAAAAGAGATTACTTGTCGCATGCACAACTCTAGGTCAATTTTGTAGAGTAGATTGATCAATGATACTTAAATAAACTTACACATTAATCACAGAATCTTGTGTAAGCCATTGGTTAAGGCCTTGATCACTCTGAGAGTTTTATTTTTCTGAACTGTTGAGATTGTAAAATGGTTGCAAACCTTATCATCTGTACAAGTATGTGTTCTTCAGTATCCCATGTTTCCGCCAATATCCCAGTTTTGTTCTTTGCAGTTTCATGAAACTAGATATGTTTTATCTCTGAATATATATATCACTTATTCTTTTATGCATTCACCTAATGGATTGGGTATAATGTATGAACTATGATTAATTTACATGAATAATAACACTGGAGTAAGTTATTCTGCAGAAGTGCCTTTGTGGTAGAAATAAAATCATCTTTATTTTTCTTCTTTCTTTTGTAGTTTTCTAGAAAGCATGAATTTAATGGTGCTCTCCGCATAGTGCATATCAAGCCTCCCATACAAGTTTACAAATTAAAGTGCTTGATTTTATGGTAATGTTTGCATTATGATAAAATCTGTCATCATCCATGTTCAAACCTGATATGTCAAGTGGGCAAATCCTTGCAAGCTTTGTGTCCACCCACCAATCTTTGCGTCTTTATGTTGGTTGTTGGGTATTGTTGTGTAAGACAATTTTAGTACAAATCCTAATCTTCAAGATTTTGAATCCTAATATTTCAGGTACTTCATAATATCGCAATCACGGAATTCTTCCGTGATGGATGTTCAGACCCCAAAAAGTTGCTTGAAGTACTTAATGGCATCAAGGTATGCTAATCTAAAATTCATCTCTCTCTCTCTCTCTCTCTCTCTCTTAAATTTCTGCAAAATGGAAGTTTTGCATCTTTTATTTTTATTTTTTTTTGTGCTTTATATTCGAGGGAAACCATTTCTTGCCTTCATTATTAGAAAATTGGAAATTGAATGCCATTGACACAGATAGAGAACCAATGGCAGGATTAAAATGCAGATAGACTTAGGTCGTTAATTGACTTTTGTAAACACTAATTGCTAAATAGGCTCTTGGCTTCAGTTACTGAACGAATGCTTAAAATGTCAGGAGACCAAATTTTCTTGAAAGGTTCTCATGATTTTTGATCTGTGAATTTGGATTCTTTGATTGGAATCAGAATGTCAATATGATTTCGATACCAGTAGGACATAGTATAATATAATGCATATGTTGATTCCCACTTCCACCCCGCAACTTGGTTTCCTTCTCTTGGTGCTTTTACTTACTTATTCATGATATTTACAAAGGAGAAAATTATATATGAAGTGTGTGACCTGTGTGATAAGGTTGAAAGTTATGAAAAGATGGTGGAGAATGGTTGAATAGGTTTTTCTCATTTAGACATGCTGTTTATGATAATTTGAGTTGCAGCTTGAAGCTTTGGTATGTATTTATTTATGATTTCTGTTCTTATACCTATTTTTTCCTTTTCTCTGTTGGGCTTGATTCAGAGAAAAAGTGACGAGCTTGCCCTGGCTTCTGGTGAACAAGGGGAATCAGTTAACAATGTTGGAAATAAAGTTGTTTTGGGATCCAGATCACATCAGTTTTCAGGTGCAAGTAGCACCAATACGATGTATGCAGATGAATTTGACTCTTCTGTGGCAATGCTAAATATTGTATGCTCTTTTGCTCCTTGTGTCATTTTGATTTATTTCTCTCAGTTGACACTTGTTTTGTTGACGGACATATACTTATGATTTAATATCTTTGTTGATGTTTGATGTGATTTTGTTCCTTAAATCTCTCTAGGCCATGATCTGGTTCCATCTCCATGACTATGCAAAGACATTATCAGTTTTGGAACCCCTCTTTCAAAATATTGAACCCATAGATGAGGTACATCATATATCACGTATTATTTAATGTTACTTGGTTTTCAGAAGGTAGATTGATGTGTTCCTTTGTTTTACTCTGTTTCTTGTTCTCTTGCCTTAAGCAGACAACAGCTCTACATATTTGCCTTCTGCTGCTTGATGCTAGCCTTGCTTGCCATGATGCATCAAAATCAGCTGTAAGTTCTGTGATAATTTCACTAGCTGGTTTACCTTTTGATTTTTGGAAGTTTTGTTACTTAATGCATTGATGTTGACTCAATGATGGGTTTTGAATTTTCATTTATGCATGATGTATCCCCCCTCCCCCTTTTTAAGTAGTGTGTGGCCAGTTATTTCTTTGATGAATACATAAATATGGTTTCTTTTTACATAATTTGCAATTAGTTTTTAATCTGACTTTTTCTTTGATTAGTTGAACAATGAGCTCTTTTCCACTGTGATAAGTCATTGTTCTTTCCAAGCTAATGTTGGTCATGGCAGCTGAGTTTCTTGGATGATGATTTGCCAGCTTAGTCTATTTAGTTACTTTTATTTGTAGAGGTGTTCTTTGTTGGGAATGGCTGAATCTTATCTTCTTTGAGTGTACTTTTTAACTGTCAGATAGAGAAATGCACTTACTGACTGCAGGTTTCCAATACTATAATGATTATATGATATACTTATTTGTTAGGATTTGGATTATCTTATCCTAGCTTCCACCCATAAACCCTTCCAATTTGTGAGAGGTTGGGCAGGTGCGGAAATTTAAACTGTAGTCTGATATACTTGTTAATGTGGTTGAAGTGAATGGTTAAGATATATAGATAGAACTCGCCTGATTTATGTTATTTTATCTGATAAATTATGCTGTAAAACTCTTGTTGGGCATATCCATGGACTCTCCTAGTATCAGCCACTCGTTATCCTAGTTTGTTAGTTGAATGTGTGTTTTCTCCCCATCCCTCCCGTTTAAGCTTCTATATTTGTACATGTGCGCTGTTCTGAACTGGGCTTCATTTGCTTAGGACGTGTTGACTTATCTGGAAAAGGCATTTGGTGTTAGCACCATGAGTCAAGGTGACAATGGGAACTCTGCACAGCAGCAATCTGCAAATACAATGACAAAGTCTACACCTGTTGCCATTAATGCACCTGCTGCTGAAGCATCCAGTTCAGATTTGGGGTCAGGTGCTAATGTCTCTGAAAATCATCTATCCAGAGCTCTATCTGAAGATACACTTGATTACGAAGCCATGATGTTGGATATGGGTGGACCAAATTTATCAAGGCCGATGGGTCCAACTTCAAATGATCTTTCAAGGGCTTTGGCTGATAGGTTTTCTACTATTGATTTAAAGCTCAAGTTGCAACTTTACAAGGTTCGGTTTCTGCTGCTGACTAGGAACTTGAAGCTAGCAAAACGTGAAGTCAAGCTAGCAATGAACATTGCACGTGGAAGAGATTCATCCATGGCTCTTCTTTTGAAATCTCAACTTGAATATGCTCGTGGTAACCACCGCAAAGCAATAAAGCTATTGATGGCATCAAGTAATCGGACAGACCCAGCATTTTCTAGCATTTTCAACAACAATATTGGGTGCATATATCATCAGCTTGGCAAATATCAGACGTCCTCATTATTCTTTTCAAAGGCATTAAATAATTGTTCATCCCTGCGGAAGGACCAACCCTCAAAGCTAGCCACTTTTTCCCAGGATAATTCTCTTCTTATCATTTACAATTGCGGTGTGCAGTACTTGGTCAGCGGGAAGCCACTACTTGCTGCTCGCTGTTTCCAAAAGGCAAGTTTGGTGTTTTACAAACAGCCTCTCTTGTGGCTCCGGATCTCAGAATGCTGTCTGATGGCTTTAGAAAAAGGCCTAATTGGATCAAGTCGGGTTTCTTCAGAGAAGTTGGAAGTTGGAGTTTGTGTTGTAGGGACGGGAAAATGGAGGCAACTTATTTTGGGAGACCACTTTCCAGTTGGCGGAGATATGGGTTCATCTGAAAGGGACGATTGTCCTAGTGATGATGGACGGCTGAAGTTATCAATGACTCTTGCTCGGCAGTGCCTCTTGAATGCTCTGTACTTACTGGACTCCAGTATTACAAATTTCGTGAAGTCTGATTTGCCATCGAATTCTTCTGTGGAGGAAACTGATACAAGTGAAGTGTTGTCTTCAAAGAATTCAAATCTTAAGAATTTACATGGCATCGATGGAAAGGCGTTTTCAGTAGCAGTAGGTTTAGGTCAGGTTAATTCAAATGGGGACACAAAAGAACAAAAGGGAGGAGCTGGTCAGGAACTTGTGCAGAACTCCCTTTCCTATTATGAAGAAGTTTGTAGAAGAGAACATCAACTGGTTAAGCAAGCTGTTCTTGCTAATCTGGCGTATGTGGAGCTGGAATTGGACAACCCAGTGAAGGCACTGGCAGTTGCAAAATCTCTCCTAGAACTACCAGAATGTTCCAGAATTTATGTCTTTCTTGGGCATGTTTATGCAGCTGAGGCTCTCTGTTTGCTGAATAGACCAAAGGAAGCTGCCGAACACTTGTCATTTTATTTGTCTGGGGGAAACAATGTTGAATTACCTTTCAGTCAAGAGGACTCTGAGAAATGGCGAGTGGAGAGGACGGTTGAAATTGAAGATTTAAATGGAGGGTCCACGGCAGCGAAGAATTTGTCTTCTGAGCAGACACAAAGTATTGTTTTCCTCAAGCCAGAGGAAGCGCGGGCATCCATTTATGCAAACTTTGCAGCAATGGCTGCAATGCAGGGTGAATTTGAGAAAGCCAGTTTGTTGGTTACGCAGGCGTTATCCATACTCCCAAACTCCCCAGAAGCCACACTCACTGCAGTTTATGTGGATCTCTTGCTTGGTAAGCCACAGGAAGCCCTAGCCAGATTAAAACGATGTAGCCGCATTAGGTTCCTTCCTAGTGGAATAAAATTGAATAAATCTTCTTGAGTGTTGTATGCTTGGGTTTATCATTGTGCCTTGCCCATTTGTCAACGTTAGGTAGCAGGTAGGTTAATCCTTCCATAGCATTTGTAAAATATATAAAGTTCAACTCAGAATAATTTTTTCTTCCCTCTTTTTGAGTTCCTTTTCCTTAAAATTTTCAAATTTAGGGTTCAGTTGTAGGGTGGTGGCTGTGTTTTGATTAGTGCCAGTTTCCCACCTTTAAAACTTGAGGTGTAGATCTGATTCGGGTTGTGTTTTTAGAGGCTAATTTAGTTGATATTCAAGAATAGGGGTCATGTACTTATGTTGAGAAAAACTGAAAAGGTGATAATTATTTCGAAATTCCATTTTTAATTCGAGGGGCTGATCTTTCTAATTCTAACTCTCACTATGGATTCTATCAACTTCGTTTCTTCTTATTCTCACTATTTATTGAACCTTGTGTACGGTACGTGACGCAAATTTTCATTTTTTTCCCTAAAGAAAACCATCAGAGAGGCCCCGCTTGCTTCTTCTGTCAGAAAATAAATCTAATGGTGATAGATTCGTCGCTCTTGTGATTGAGCACATCACGAAGCAAACGATAAACGTGATTCTTACTTTACATATCCCATTATATTATCAACCTATAAAGTTTATAACTTCCATATAAGCTTTCATCACTCATTCTGAGTATATAAACTTGGAGAGGGAGAGAATAATCACCGCTGCAACGGTTAAACATAACAGAAAAGTAAAAGTCTGAAACTGAATCTAACCAACTAAACTAACCTCGAGATAAACTTGGCTTTTATAATTAAAAGGAATTAATTTGTTTGACATTACAAAAGAATGAGTGGAGACGAAATTAGTTTGACGTAGGGATTGGGTATGTGTCTTGGGGCGGGGCCGGCAAGGGTTGCAGTGATGAGCTTCAGGAATCACGATCAATCAATATCAATGCTTTATAGGCCTCCATCCTTTTTTCCTTTTTTTCCTCATAAGTTCACGGGTTTCCCACTATACAATGGGGTCACAGGAATCAAAGCTGCTCCATATCTAAGGTGAAGTTCCAAACCTTCCTCTAACTATGAGCCAGAGGAAACAACAAACCCAAAACAACATAATGTAGAGAACACGAATCAACCATTTTTGCACAAGATCTGCTTATGTCTGTTGACTTTTTAATCCATCTCCAATGCAAGTTAGTGTTTATTTGAGACAATCAGACAATTCGTATGCCTATGAGTGGACAAAATTCATGCTGTTACGTTGAGCACTTGATACCCCCCTCACTATCGCTATCGCCATCGCTATTTTAACTTTGATATTCATAATAACATGATCAACAAAATGTACTACTAACTTTTGTGCTCTAGTAATTAATAATCTATCATTAGGAATTAACTATTATTAGATAAAAAATGGTTTGGATTTGTCCGAAATTAAGTGTTAGAATCCCTCTTCATTATTACGAGACTTTAGAGTTACGCTAGGAGAGAAAATTCCAATTAGGGTGGGGCTAAGATGTTGCTTTCCAACGTGGCCTACTATTTCCTGTGATAAAGGATAACTTTTGTACCCATTAAGTGATAATCTTTTCTATTACTACTTTAGACAACAAGTTGGTGCATACATCAACACAATATTATTATTATTATATTAATAACCAATAATTAATCTAGCTTCTTCGTTTTATAGCGTAATTAACGAATTTTAACTGTTTTAATTAATTAACTACTACTTACAATATATAGTGTGTAACTAAATCAAAACAAGAACATCTCCTAATAATGGAGTTACAGGTTTCTCCGTGAAAGAGAAGGAGGGATAGGGATCTTACATGCATACAGTTAATTGATTGTGATACGAATCCTTACACAGTACTATAGTACTGTTATTCATACACATATAGACAACCTATATAATTTCGAATAACAAAAATGACATGTATAAATAAAAAAAATTAGTTATCGAATTAGACATTATATATTTACGTATAAATGTGTTATTTTATATTTTTTTATATAAATAATTGATTTAATGATTAAATTTTTGTTTATTAAATAAAATTTACTTTTGGTTTAGGCTTAAGGAGTACATGTAAAATGGAAAAAAAAGGGGGAAGTTTCAGGAACCATAAAGAAGTGAAAAACAATCAAATGATGGGAAATTAAAGGTATGGAAAATTTTTAAATATATCAGTGTTTCAGTAATTTTTATAAACTGTTGATATTAATTATTTATATTATATATATTTTTAATAATTAAAATTAACAACTAAAAATTACTGAAACACCAATATAGCAGTATCGTTGAAAGTTTTTCTATATGTATTAGTCTTCTGTTTTAATTATAATTCGCAGGCCTGCAATTCATTCATTGCTGTTTTGTGAAACTGGTACAAAATTAAACGTAACAGTGTAACACTTCACTCTCGTAGACAAAGATAATTCTATGATAAAAAAACATTATAAGAAGAAAATGAAAAAAAAATGTATAAATTTATTTTAAAAAATTAATAAAAATAAAATTATATTTCTAAATAAATATTTAAAATTTATAAGAATAATTTTTTATCTCTTCTATCATTTTTTTTCTCTTTCACTATAGCATGCACCTATAGGCTATAGACAAAGGTGGAAACAACCCCAGCACATTGAAAACCAAAACCAGGGATGTTGTACTCTCGCTTTTCTAGGTGGAAGGGTACATCATATCAAATTTCATGTCCTAAATTTACCCGCTGAATTATGACAAGTAAGTCACGACTCATAAGATTTACATATCCTTTTCTGGTAAACAGTTCAACACTTCAAATTGTGTTTGATCAAGTACAAGTACGGAGGAAGCTACACATATATATAATATATTGATTAATTATCCCCAATTGAAATTAAACCAAGTAGTGTTACAATAATGAAATTGGACAAAGCACAAACCATCATGTAAATAAATATCTTAATTAAAATGTCACATAGCATCACCTTTTATGCTAATAATGCCACTTTAATTTACTCGCCTAGTAGCTAGCTAAGGATTAAACATAGATGCAACAGTAATCTCAATATAAAAACAAATGGTTATTTTAACAAATAATAACCAAACATGAAACAACAATAGCAACAAGAACAACAATTCCAATAATCTCTAGAGTGCGTGGGCGACATCATCATCATCATAATCATCTCATGTCAATTTCAACCATACATACATGCCATGCCCCAAATATGATCTCCATTGACCTGAAAATTAATGGCATATATGCCGTGACATAGAATGAGACAAAGGTTAAAGTTCACGGGCAGAATCAGAAGGATATAATAATATAGTTTATTGTATGATAGGAAATAATTTAATAAAAATAAATGACACATCAATAATTCCAAGGTATATCTGCTCAGTGTGACAGGCAATTTTCATAATCATAGAAACAGTGTAATTGAAAAAGGAAAATGGAAAACAGTAAGTTATGGAATATTGTAAATTCCATCCAATAATTGCTAGCTATTTGGTTGGTAGGTAGGAAAGTAACAATGTAATTGTCTCTGGACTAAACTTCCTAATGACCTAGTTTCTAATAATTTAATCTTTTTTATTTACTCCCTAATCTTAGGGCATAATATTATAATTAATAAAAATGCACAAGTCACTATCTTCTTTGGGAAATTGGGAGGAAATAAAAGAAGAGAAAAAGCAGAACAACAAACAGACAATGATAAGGTCATAATACACAGTCAAAATTTCTGTGTAAAAACTTCTGGTTGAGAATGATTAAAACTGAAAAAGAAATAGTGATGGAATTATTAAAGTAAGAGAGCTCCTCGAACGAAGATATCAAAAATATTTTTTTATAAAGATAATTTATTTATTTAATCATATTTTAAATAAAAATTAACACTTTTATAACATATTAAATCTAACTCTACAATTTATTTTTTAAAAGTCAACAAAAAAAAATATTTCATATTGGAGTATCCACCTTAAGGTAATGACGATGAAACCATTCCTTCAGGTGATATCTACACAAACAATACTAAACTATTATAACACTAAGAGAAGATATAGTAAGAAGGTTCAAAGAAAACAAACAGATGCTGGTTATTATTAGCCAAAATAAAATTATATAAATTAAAGTCATGTGCATGTGATTTAGATAATCTTGGCCAATGATTAGCATAATTTTATATCAGGTAGCCTAGATTCTAACTAATTAGGTATGAGGTTGTTTGTAAAAAAGAATGAAAACTCGGGTGAAATTAATTTCACTAGATAGATGAAAATCGCTAAATGAGTTGATAGGATTGATGAACTTCACATGAAATTTCACCAAAAGAAAACTATATATGATATCGTTAATATGCCAAATCAGAAAAATGGGTTAAAAGAGAAGTAGGGTTTTAGAGAAGAAGGGTTACTTACTGGAATTACAAGGAGCAAGTGTAACCAGGAGGAGGAGTCTTGCCGCATGCAACAAGAAGCTGAAGAGCGAGAGGCACGTATATGTTGAGATTCAGAAGCTTCACCTTTAGCGTCGTGCAGAGGCACGCCGCCGCTTCAAGCTCCACCAGCCCTTGAAGCACCGGGCAGCACTGGTTCACCGCCGGGTCTCCCACTCCAACGTGCACCAACCCTCCCAGCAGATCCACGCACGCCCCCAGCTTCAGCGTGTCTATCGGACACGTTGCCTGCGCCGGCGTCTTCGGCGACGGGCACGGCTGCTTCTTCCCTCCTCCTCCTGTGCTCGGCGGGTTTGTCACTCCCGGAACGGTCACCGGAGGAACAGCGACAGGAGGAACTGTGACGGGCGGAACGGTGACCGGTGGGTTGACTATTGGCGGAACAATACCGGGAGGAAGGATACCGGGAGGAAGAATGCCGCCGGGTGGTGTGACAATGACGGGTGTCTTGGGCTTCTTATTAGGGTTGTGCTTCTTGGGGGGATTATTACCGCAGTAGCCACATGCGAGGGTGGGAGTGAGGGAAGAGATGAAGAGAATGCAAATGAAGAAGGAAGCATAGATCTTAGAGGCTGAAGAAGAAGACTCCATTGGAGCTTAATGAATTGGTTACGTTGATTTGGTGGTAGAAGAGAGTGAGAGTGTGTAAGTATAAGTAGGAATGGAATGAGAAGAAGAAAACAAATGAGTATAGAGTGTTTCACGTGAACATGGGGCTACCACATACACTCTCACACTCAAAACTAATTACCAACTTCATTATTTCTATATGCTAGCTGGCATTATACATCTACTTACTAACTTCATATTCATTAATTTTTTTTTATGTCAATATTATAGAGCCTATCTATCATTATTTTTAATTTAAATTTACAAATATTAATAAAATAAAAATAATATCAAATTAATACAAAATAAACATTTATTTGCTCTAAGATGACACAATAATAAATTCTCCAAAATAATATATGTTGCATTAACAAATGTATAGCGTGCGTAATGTATGTAAACCAACCGTAATAAATACTCTGCATCCCTATCTAATTTAATGTACAATGATTATAAAGAATATATACTTGTAATCGTATGTGATGGATGGCATATATCATAGAAACTAGAAAGGGTCCCCATCCACTTTCTCTCTGTCACTTTCCCATTAGTTCTCCTTTGGCAAAAGAATAGTAATTATTGTATATATCATGTACACTATTCACACAAGAGGAGGATTTGTGGTATGTGTAATTCTCTCTCTATATTAGGGCTTCCTACGTTATTTCATTTTTAACAAGTACAATATAGTAATTATTTTTAATCTTGTAAAACTAACTTCCAAATGATGAATGATCAGAATGCTGTATATGGTCACCAATGATACATCACCAATTGGAAGTATATAGAGTAGTCAGAAATTTTTATATTATTTTAATCAGCAAAAAGTACGTGGGATGATCATTTTTTAGGGGAAAATTTAAAAAAAAAACTTTAGATGTTTCTGTGGAATTCTTTATCATAATGTATTAATGTAATCATATGTTAATTTTGGATCGGAGGAGATTTGGCATCCTATAATTGGGTATGGCAGGATTTGTTGACACAATCTAATTTCTTAATGTAAACAAACAACTAATCGTACAAATTAAATAAAGTATCTGGTTCTATGGACTCTTTCTAAATACATCTATTATTATTTTGAGACCTAAGTAACCAAAACAGCTGTCATAGACGATAAACTAAAGGTAGAAATAGGCCAAAGGACTATTAAGTCTAACACCTGATTTATATTCAGTTTAGTCTGGTATATATGATTTATGAGAAATTTTAGGGTAATTACTTTTTAATAATGTTGGTCTATTAAATTGTTATTTATGTGTGTAAATTTTAAAAAATATATATACAAATTATATTAATTTATATGTGTAAATTCTGATAAATATAAGTATAAATTATATATTTTTATGTGTAAATACATGTAATAAATATGAGTACAAAATTATTGATCAAATAATGACAAAAAATAATAAATTTTGATGGTCAAGTAGTATGTAGCGTTGTTCATTATTTATCACAAAATAAACATTTTAAAATTTAAATTTGTTAATAGCTCAACTTTAGTAGTTTCACAAATTAGTTTAATTAATATATAAACTTGTTTGAATTTATTAAAATATTATGAATCAAGATCAAACTCAACGACAAATCATATTTAATATTTGAAAGAAAAAGCTAACACAGACTAAATTTAGGCTAATTAACTAGATTACAACGTTATCTTGTTATTAAAGATAAAGGAAAATACCAAATTGCACCCCCTAACAGTTAGAGTAACTAACTGATGTAGCTAACTAAATTAACTGACAGTTATATTAATTATTATTGGGTAAGGAAACGAGCTAGGGACCTACACCCCATCTAATTATTCTCGATCGAAACACGCACCTGTATCGCCTGATTTGCGAATGAATATGAAGAGATTATGTCATTTGAGTTATAGTTCGCATGTTGAATAGAATAACATAAATTTGAAGTAGAAGGATGATGAGTGCATGCATGCATGTATGTATGTGATGGTATGGAGTTGGTAGATCCGTAGATGCATATAGGAAACAGTACAGTTGGCAAGCATGTGAGAAGGATGGTTGATCTATCCACCGGAGAGAGAGAGAGATAGAGAAGAATGAAAATGATGATTCATTCATTGATGCGGAAGCAAAGAAAGAAAGAAAGAGAGCGAGTGCAGTGAGTGAGCATGTCTGTGATAAAGATGTGATCTATTATATCCCTGTCCCTCTTGCTTTCAAACTCTTTTTTGTAACCTTCTGCATCCGTGATTCTACGCCTTTTCCATCCTCTCCATTCTTCCATTTACCTTCCATGTGCTTCATCATATATACATCTACAGAGTTTACATGCATGTGCTCTATGCCTTGCTTTTGTTTTAGCATGTCAAGGGTTTATATATAATTATAAAAAATTAAAAACTCAATTTCATATGAAGCTAATAACTCATAATGATTAGTTGATAATTTAATCAAATCTGTTAAATTATTTAATAATTTTTAATTATTAATTTTATATAAAATAATTTGAGTAAATTACTATTTTTATTCATAAAAATTAAAAACGCTAACATATCAAATCATAGAAAATAAAAATTATCATTTATATCCATAAAAATTGATTTTCGCAAGCAAAATTATCCAAACCTTAAATAATTATATAAAATCTCCAAACTACCCTCTTCTCTTCTCTAAAAATTGATTTTCGCAAGCAAAATTACCCAAATCTTAAATAATTACATAAAATCTCCAAACTATCCTCTTCTCTTCTCTCAGGCACGCACCCACCCTCACTTACTATGAGTAGTATCCTCCCCTTTCCACACACACTCTCTCTTCCTTCTCCTTTATCTTCTTCAATCGTCCGTCTCTCTTTCTCTCCTCTCTCTTCGCACTTTTCTCATTCTTTTTCTTTTCCTATTGATGTCTCTCTTTTCTCTGTCGTTCTTCTCTCTCCTTCGTGCATTAATGGTGGTTCCTCCTTTTGCTGTCGCAAGCTCCATCTTCTCCTCCCCTCCTCTTCTTCTTCTTCTTTTTCTTCGGGAGGTTTTTGGCTTCAAGAAGTAGCAATTTTGAATCCTCTATTTTCTGTAACCACAACTTCTTCAATGTTGAGTTCATTCATTTTTCAAATGTCATATCTTCGTCTTCTTCTCTCGGTGTCGCTGCTCTCTTCTCCTCCTAGCGATGCGTTTTCGTCATCTCCTCACAGCGTCGCCAAAATCGAATTAATGTTCTGTGTTATTTGTAACGAAAATAGTAATCTTCAATCTGAGAAATTGATAATTTTTTGTGAAGGTTCTAAGAAATTAGGGTTTTATTTTGAACATATGCATCATGTTCTATTCTTCAATTTGATCTGAATTTGTTCTATTTTGTCATTTTGAAGAGGATAATAGTTGGGCTATGTTGATGTTCAAGAGGTGAGAAAGAAAAAGTGAGTGAGTGAAAGAGAGAAAGAGAGAGAGAGAGAAAAAGACAGAGTAGGAAGAAAGATGATGCTATGGCAGTTGTGGTTTAGGTGCTGCAGATAGTGAGTGAGGGTAGGTGCGTGCGTGAGAGAAGAGAATGAGAGTAGTTTGGGAATTTTATGTAATTATTTAGGATATGGGTAATTTTGCTTGTAAAACTTAATTTTTATAGATACACATAGTAATTTTTATCTTCTATGAATAAATATATCAGCGTTTTTAACTTTTATAAATAGAAATTGTAGTTTACTCAAATAAGCACCTGAATTTTCACCTCATACAAATATATACAAGAAGATCAAAGAAAACAAAGTGGTTTTTATTATTTAATTTTTATTTAACTTAATTTAGATAGCTTGAAATAATAATAATATATATAGGAAGAATTTCAAGTGTACTAAAAATATCGATGTTTCAATTATTTTTATCGTTGATTTGAATTATAAAAAAAATATATAATATATATTAATTAAAATCAACGTTAAAACAACTGGAACACCGGTATACCTGATAACTTTCCTCTATTATTATCTTAACCATGGTTAAATTATTTTATAATTACTATTTGAGATGGGTAATAGTATAATTATCAACAACTCCATTCCCGTTGAAGCGCCCTTCCAACTCCTCCATTCTTTTTTCATCACGTAGCTTCAAATCCTTCCAAGCATGTCGTCGACGTTTGTGACAAAAAGCGACAGTCGTCATCTACTGTTCTATTACGCAATTTCTTCTCTTTCTTCAATGCTCTATTACGCAAATTCTTCTCTTTCTTCAGTGTATCATCCTTAACGACGTCGTTGAATTTCCTTCTTCCGTAACTTTACCGTCCTTCCCAACATGGCCAACGCGAACGTCATCTCCTGGTCCTCTCACTTAATCCCTCTTTTTGTCCTAGAATGATTAGTTTGGTTATTAAATTTTGTCATTAAAAAATATATCTTTATTTAATTACATGATGAAACATATATTCATATGTAAAATATAATATAATAAAATAAATCTATTTAGAGTATTTAAAAATATAATTAAAATCAGGAATATACAAATATAATAATAAAATTTATACTCTAAACAAGTAAACATTTCTTTTATCATACATGAATTATTTAAAAAAATAAATAAACTGTTAAAATTAATAACACAAGTTTAAAATGATAAAATTCGACTTTCTCACAAATATTTTTTTATAGTATTTTATTCTTTTAATTTTTAATTTATTAGTACTTTATTATTTAATTAATAATTAAACAAATTATTTTCATGAGAAATTATTTTTTGTATTATCTTAAAGAAGAGACCAATATAACAGTTTAAAAAATAATGTAAAAATGACATTTTAAATAAAAAATAGTTAATATTAAAAATTTTAAATACAGAAGTAAATTGTATAGATATTTAAGATATAAATATGAAATACATGTCTAAAATAAATAAAACAAATAAAAATAATTCTTTATTTCTCGTGAGTATGTCTAAAATAAATAAAACAGACAAAAATAATTCATTATTTCTCATGAGTACTCCCATTTTATCTGTTTTATTTATTTTAGGCATGTATTTTTTCTATCTCTTAAATATTTATATAATTTATTTTTGTATTTAAAAATTTTAATATTAAATACTTTTTATTTAAAATATCATTTTTAGATTTTTTTAACTGTTGTATTAGTCTCTTCTTTAAGATAATACAAAAAATAATTTTTCATAAAAATATTTTTTTAATTATTAATTAAATAATAAAATACTAATAAATTGAAAATTAAAAGAATAAAAATACTATAAAAAGAATACGGTAAAAAATTGGATTTTATCATTTTAAATTTGTATTATTAATTTTAATAATATATTTATTTTTAAATAATTTATGTATGATAAACAAATATGTTTACTTGTTTAGAATACAAATTTATTATTATATTTATATGTTCACGATTTTAATTATACTTTTAAGTATTCTAAATAGATTTACTTTATTATATTATATTTTATCTATCAATATATATTTCATCATGTAATTAAATAAAAATATATTTTTTAATGAAAAAATTCAATATTTAAAATATAAATTTATTATTATATTTATATGTTCACGATTTTAATTATACTTTTAAGTATTATAAATAGATTTATTTTATTATATTATATTTTACCTATCAATATATATTTCATCATGTAATTAAATAAAAATATATTTTTTAATGAAAAAATTTAATAATTAAACTAACCATTAATTATGTTGGTAAGAAGTGATCCACGACAAAAAGAAGGATAGAGTGAAGACGACTGGAGATAGCGATGACGCGGAAAAACAGGCAATGGAAATTCAACAACGTCGTTAAGGAATAATCCATTCAAGAAAGAGATTGCGTGAGAATGCAGTAGATCTCTTGTCACCACGATGCTTGGAAAGACCGAAGTTACATGATAAAAAAAGAATGGAGGAGTGAAGATATCCTTCAATTAGTGGGAGTGAAGTTTTAATATTTTAAGAAATTATATTATTACCCATCTCAAACCATAAATTACAAAATAATCTAACTATGATTAAGATACTGACCAATTAGAGTGTAACACATCATAAAGAGTAACTTACATGTTATTTTAGAGGGGGTTGGGTAGAATTCACCATTTTAATTTGGCTACTTTTTATTATTTATATAGATTTGCATACAACAAAAAAATACCCACACACATTTTTTTTATCTTCTTTCAGTTCTCCCATTCTGATTATAGGTAGGTACACGTTAAAATTTGGAAGGTTGCTAGCTATCTCTATTGCGTTGTACTTGTCAGAGACCAGAGATGCAGAGTGAAATTCTCTCAGACCCTAAACCTAATATAGCAGCTAGGTAAATTAATTTTCACCGCATGCAAAGAATGGTGGTGAGGGACAAAACACATAGACCTAGGTAAATTAATCCGCATTTGTCGTGTGCGGTGTCTTCCAAATTAAACAGTATAGTTTTAATTACATTGGAACGTATGCATGGTTTTCCAGTAACAACTAACTAATGGTTGAGGTTTCTTTTCCTAAAGTGATGCAGTGGCTGTGATTCATCAACGTACATCTGGCTGGATAATTAGATCTTCTTTGTTTTTTCACCAAATGTTGGATATTCTAACAAGATATAATCACACATGGCATGCACGTGGAGACTGTATGTATGTAATTTTTTATATATATGTATTATTTCTTTTTTGACCGACCCCATGCACTGAAGTGAGACATGGATGTATTTGGCATATATGTATGGATGATGTGTGGTTGAATAAGCCCCAGTCTATCGAGAATTGAAGGTTTTTATATGGGGCAGACAAGATTATTAGATGGGATCTTGTGATTGGGGTGTCAAATAAATTAAAGGAGACGTAATATTAATCCCTTACCAGATGTTTTTAACCCGTAATATATATTAGATAGAAAAAAAAAAAAAAACAGATAGGACTATATGTTTTTAACCGATAATTAGAGATGTACATGGTTGGAATTAATTTGGGCCCGAAATATTTTAGAAGCTAATCTAGTATGATTCTATTGAATTTAGAGCAGAGTCTAGATCTAAAAAATATATTCGGTTATTATTTAGGATCGGATCTGAGTCAAAATGAATCTGACTTCATTCGATTTATGTGCACTTTAAAAAAACTAAAAAAGTATATATTTTTAAATTAATTTTAATATTATATTATATTATTTATAAGTTTATTGTTTTATTTTTAATCACACTTGTTGAATTAGAAAATAGATCAAATAAACATTAAATTAAAATTTATAGACAAATTCAAGTTTAAATATGAATATCAACCTCTCAATAACAAGTTTCTTCTTTATAAACAAATGCATCATAAATAAGTTTTTATAAATAAGGTTTTTTTTATAAATTATTGTTATAGCTTTAAAGGTCCGATTTTAGGGATGGCAAAACTCCCCGAGACGCGGGGATCCCTGCGGAGACTGCCCCGAATGGGGATCCGACTATGGAGAATTTTTTCCGTGGGGATGAGGATGGGGGACAAAATTCTCCCGAGACAGGAATGGGGACCCGAGCGGGGATCCCCGCCCCATCCCCGCAAATCCCCGAAGTTCATAAATTTACTGAATTGTCCTTAATAGTTTAATTCTTATATATGTTTTTTAGTCATTTCACACACACACATAGAAACCCAAAACTCCTAATCCTCGGATTTGAATCTTCTAAAGTTTGAATTTTATTTTAAAGAGTAAAGTGTGATTTCTCACCATTGATTTTATAGGTGGGATCAAGAATAAATATGAAAGAGAAACTATTCAAGGATAGAAGATCATACTTTACTCTATAATTTGAAATTCAAACTTTAGAGGATCAAAATCCCTAATCCTCATTTGCATAACTCTTTTTCAATTCAGAAATCCCTAACGCTGTCCATACTCCATCCAACCTCTCTGCAGCCACCCTCTCGCCGCTTTCTCTTCTCACCGCATCGTCACATCTCACCGTGCCTGATCATCACTGCGTCGTGTTCTCTATTTGCGGCGTTCCTTTCCGTAACTTTGTCCTCGTGTCCATTCTCCTCTCTGTTGCCGCGTCTCCCACCTTGTCCACTGCTCTATCCTCTAGTTCGTCATTGCGTTCCCCCACTGCGTCATTTCAAAAGAAATCACCATCTTGTCATTTAGATTTTTTGTATAAAATCTTGTTATTTTTGTATAGAATGGATACTTACATCTCTATTCATATGGAAATTAATAATTAGTTAGAACTATCAGATAGATGGGGAATGGGGTCTCTGTGGAGAATGGGACCCTGTGAAAAATGGGGATGGAGAGCAATATTCCTCCACGGCGGGAAATGGAGGCAGGGAAGGGGAGTAAATTTGGGGGCGGAGATGGGGAGCAGGGAAGCATCCCCCGTCCCGCTCCATTGACATCCCTACCCAATTTTCACCCGGTTTGGATTGATCAGTATAATTGTAGTCCGAAAATATTTAGGTTTTATCAGATTTAGAATTGGGTTAGAGTTTAAAAAATAGATTCAATGTATATTTAAGATTGGATCTGAATTAAAACAAATCGAATTTTACCCAACCTATATACACTTTTATATATCGATAACGTTAAATAGATAAAAAAATTAATAAAATTTATTTTATTTAATATTTATTAATTATTATAAAAATTAATAAATAATAAATAAAATAAATTTTAACTAATTTTAACTAATTTTTTTATTATCAAATATTTCTGTTTTTAACCGGTGGGATTTTGTGTTTGCATGTAGAGGATTAAGAAAAGAAATGTTACTTAATTAAGCTTGTTGATTGCATTGGTGCTAGTGTAATACAAGACTACAAGTGCCTAATGGTGCTCTCATCCCATCTCATCTTTCTTTCTTTAATCTTAAGCGAGCCAACCGACCCCTCCTCCCTTTTTATGTAGATATATGATAGGTCATACATACATCATACATTTATGGAAATCTACATGGAATCATTATTTTATTAGTTAATATATATCGATTAATTTTTTTATTTTTCCGTTATCCTATTTTAGAAGATTTAAAAGTTGAGATATAAAATTTAGAATTTGAAAATAAAAAAAATATGTAAATATATTAGAGTAATTATCGCATTTAATCCTTGAGATTTTTAAAATGAATAATATTAAAAGATTATCAAAATTTATTATTTTTTGTCATTATTTAACTATCAACTCAATTTTTTAATATAATGTTTTTAGTTTAATAATCCAACAACATATTTTATCCCATACTTTTATATATTGATGACTAATTAATTGCCAAAAATAATAAATTATGATCATTCGATCTAGTATTCTTTTAATATCGAATATTTTAATCTCTCAAATTTTAAAACACATAAAACAGTTCAAATATTTATTTCTGTTAAACAATACAGTTCTCTCTAATTTGATTCGAAAGTGAAGTACACAATAATGATTGAAGTGTTTACAAAATTTCAAAATATTTTTGCAAAATTTTAAAATAGTCATTTTAATTAAATAGATTAAATTAAAAAAATTATATTATCTAATAAATCTGATAAAAAAAAAGTAATTTTAAAAATATTGGCTAAAATTAATAAAGTTAGTTGATGAAAAATTAATTTACTAATGAATTTGTTCATTAGACATAACTTTAGGTTATACATACTAACTTTTATTTTTTCTTCTTATATGTCCTCAAACTTTCATTCAGACGAAATATATAATAGTCCTTATATCTATTAAATAATTATTATCAGAAATGTTTGGTAAAATATTTAGCTAAAATATATGTGTAGAATAAAACACTTGTTAAATTGAGTTATTTTTTTTTTTTAACTTTAAAGAACGAAAGTTAAAACAACGATGGCCGTGGCAAGAATCTTACCTCATAGCAGAATAAGAGGAAGCGTTGATTTCTCGTTTCTTTTACACTACACATAGGTTTCGCTAGGTGGACAATAAAAAAATTTAAACAACAGATTAATTTTTTGATTCACCAAAAATTAAAAAAGAAAACCATCTAAATCAAATAACAAATTTTTTTTTTATCTTACCTTTTCAAATTTTAATCTTTCGCCTTCGCTTTTATTTTTTCTGAAAATTCTATCAGCGTCATTGTTTTCTAATCAGCCTTCACCCATCATTGTTCTCTTTTTACTGGATATCATCGTCTCTCCCGACTTCTCAGCGTCATTGCTGTGTCCGTAACCAACTTCCGCACATGTGTCGCTCTCTTCTCAGCCGGACATCATCGTCGCTTCTAAATTCGTGGGCACCATCGCTGCTTCGTCAATCATCTTCCACCAACGTTGCTCTTTTTCTCACCGGACACCAAACTTGCCGCCAAGTTTTTTAGTGCCTTTGCTGGTCGCTATTCCGAAAGGTTAGTTGATGGCTAGGAGTTTAATTCATAACCATCCATGTACTTAGTAAATGAACATCCAGCAAATTTTATTATATTTACTTAAATTCAATCCAAATTAAATGAATATTTTTTTAGAATAAAAATAATCATTCACATACTTATTAAAATAAATATCCATATCCAAAAAAGGAGAAAATTAAAGAAGAGAAGGAGGAGGAGGAGAACCACAACGACGAATAGAGGACAGCGACGAGACAGTCGCAGTGGCGCATGCGAAATGCGCGCGGCGCGATGGCATCACTCGCGCAGCAGCGACACCGCAACAACTCCACGAGAGGGTGGCGCGACATGTAACAATGCCGCCAGAAAAGAGAGGCGAGAAAATAGTAAGACAACAACTGCAGCAGCGACGCTCCTATACACGTGAATGGGAGAGACGGAAGCAACACAAGAAGGTGACGGAAACGGACGAATGTGACTGCACTACATCGGTCTACCGGGAGAGAGGGACAACGGCGTTCCGGAGATTTGTCCCTGTGAGGGATGGCTTTTAGTCTGTGTCACAAAACTGTGTTGCTTCTGCCATTGTCCAAGTCATTTTTTGAATCATGATTGTCCCGTAAATTAAGAACAAATAATAATGTAAATAAAAAATTTTAAAATAATAATTTAATTTATTAATTTCAAAAATTAAATTTAAAATTTGATATTAATTGATTAATTAATTAAGAATTTAAATTTTAAAATTAAATTTTTTTATTCTATTATTCGCATGGTTTATTATATGTGTTGTTTATGTATATTTTCTCAAAGCATTATGATTGATATTTGGTTCCCATTTTTTGACTGTCAAGTCCGTCTTATTACAAGAAGGATACTTCACATTTGGAAGCTAGTAGTTAATTGACTTTTATCTGAATAATTTAATAAAAGTTAACTACCTTAATTAGGGACATAACATTCCCATATGTAGCGGGCAACATTTGACTAAGTGTCAAATGTGCCCTATCTACTCGTATAGCATTAAGAATTCTATGGAATCTGTAACGGATATTGTTGTCCGAGGTATAACTTGTTGAAGACGAGAGCAAGGTACACTTTGAGTGATAAAAGTATTTCAATGCTCACGTCAGACAAAAAAATTTTTGTATGGTGTGTGTATAATATATTTCGGAAAAAAAATCTTACTATTTCTTTGTGCTTGTTCTCTATTTTATACTCTTTTTTTTCTTGGTCACTGCAAAGAATTTTCAATTATTGAGTTATAGAAAAAAAGATGTTTAGGATTTGTTTGGATTTTATTTTTTAAAAAATTTTTTATAAAATAAAAGTAATTTTATATTTGGATATTTCATGTAAAAAATATTTTTATTTATCAATTATATTTAGGTAAAATAAGATAAAAGTATTTTTTTGTTCATGTATTATGTAAAAAATATATTCTTTTAAGAAAAAAGATTTAAAAAAAATAAATTATAACTTTAAAATTTTTTTTCTAGTGATTTTAGTTTTACTATTAAAAATTTGTCAAACACACTAAAAAATAAAAAAAGATATTTTTTCATTAATAAAAAATATTTTTTTATCGATTTAATGACGTCTAAACAAACACTAAATATATCTATTACAAAAGAGAAACGAACTTAGCTTGCACTATAACTGAAAATTAAAATTGACCATTTTAACCAAATTATAGTTCGAAATTAAGACGAATTATGATATTTTAATCAGAAACTATTTTCTACTTTCTTTAGAAATAAGATTCCACTGGAAAACTAATTAGAAGCAAGCTAACTTAAGTCAATTAATTAAAAATAGATTTATTAAAATAATTTCTATTATTTTAATTTTTTAAATTTTAATATCAAAAATAAAAAATTAATTTAATTAATTCATGTTATAATTATCTCCTAAATTTAATGAGAGACCTTATATAATAGGACTCTGTTGAAATTTAGAGTTAATTAAGGTTTAGTGGTGGTATTATTTATTATCCATGAGACCATGGGTTCCCAATGGCAATGATGTAGACTAGTGACTCGGACATTGAGATTCATAATGACCAATAAACCAAAAATGGACCTGCAGGTCATTCATCATATAATTGAGCCCAATTTGTTTCCTACTATTAGAAAACGATGTGCTCTTAGCTGTTCTACTATGCCTTTTGATTTTCCAAGCTAGCAGCTAAGAGAAGAAAGTTGCATTGCATGCATTATGTTGCTGAAACTTACAATTGCCCATAATATTATTAGTAGTAGTAATATTCATGTAGAAGGAAAAATACAAAACTATACATATCACACCAGATCATACCCCATAAATTCGGTGTAATAATGCTACACTTCTGATACAAAATAGGACACTCTTGTATTTTCTCTATTAATATTATATTATTAGTTTCGTTACACATTTAATTTTTTTAACAATTAAGTTTAATCAAATTGATCCAAACTAATAAAATTCATTTACATAATGTGTACTTGAAATTACATATTTTTTCGGCTTTTTTTTTTATTTTGCGTGTTATTTCTACTTTCTCATTCTTTTTTCTATTGATGTTGTTGTTAATGTATTTTATTTTTATTTCTTCTTTTCCTCTTCTTTCTCATGTTATTGTATTTATTTATTTTTTATTTAATTTTTTCTTCTATTTTTTTAGTTAAAAGAGTGAAATGAGAAAAATAAAATAAAAAGAAGAAGAAGAGAAGAGGAGGGAGAATTTTAAATTTACATAATTTATGAAAAAAATAATACCAAAATTTTTTAACAATAACAAAAAAAAATTTAATTTTGTGTTCTCACAATAAAATAGAATTATCTCTTTATAGTGTTGATTTTGTGATAACGGTACTAGTTTGGTGTTATTTCATAACTCATATTGATGATTTTTCTACATTTAAAATTTACATACATATGTTTTTGTAGTTAATTTGAGTTTTGTTTATGTGCTTGTTTTGAATTGAGTTTATGTATTGTCATCATTAAGTAATTGCAGTGTCATTTTGAGTTAAATAAGGTGCACTTAATCTCGTTTACTTAAATTTGATGTAATTAAATCATACAAGAGAATTGTAGTGGTTTTGCCGTCATTTAAGTCATGTTCACGACTTTTTCTTAATTTGATTTCTCTTCCTATTTGTGTTCCTTATTTTTTAGTAGAAAATATACAAATTTAGAATAAGGTGGAAATTTAGGTACAGTTAACTTCATGTAAAGTTGATAATTGAGAGCCGTTAGATGAAAATTTAGTCAAATCAGTCAAATTATTTAATGTCTTTCAACTATCAACTTCATGTGAATTTAACTGCACATAAGTTTTCACCTTAGAATAATCTTTGTAAAATTTTTCAATTTTTTCAAGTGTATTAAAAATCATTCCAACTTTTGGTATAAACTGCTCATCTACATCACACAAAAACTACAAAATACGAAAAAATTATAAGCACGATGCCATTGTAAACTAACAACAATAACAAAATTATTTATATTCGTAATCAAAGAATTTTATCGGTTCATTGTTAAATAGAAATCGATCACATAAAAGTAAAAAAAAAAAGCTAACTAATTTTAGTTAATTTTAGTTAGTATTGAATATATAACATAAGAACCAAGAATATCAATCATAAAATCATATATCAAAGTAACTACAACAAAATATATAGCACCAAAATTAATTTTACTTGCACCAAATTATGTTTTAAATAATATCAAAATTATCATTAAACGTAACAAAAATAGATTAATCAAAAAAATAATTCAAAACTCCTAAATTCCATTCAAATCCAAATTCTTAATTATTAACATTTATTTTCACAAAAAAAATTATTCAATTCATATATAAAATCATTATACAAACATTACCTACTCACGAACAATAATAATAAAAAAATTAATCAAACCGCATCGAATTGATTCGATTTAAAATAATAATCTAATTTGTTTTGATTAAACTGATATAAACTTATACTATACATTGTTTTTAAAAACGAAGCTGTTATACAATTTTAATTTTATTGCTTGATTTTTTAAAAAATTAAAAATATCACAAAACAACTAAAAATTTGATGAAAAATGAATTTAGATAAAACAATATTGATTGTAAAAGAAAAAATTTGCAGAAAAAAATAAAAAAGAAAATGAAAACACAATGAAAGAAATCATTTACGTTGAAGTAAAAAATCAGTTAATTGAATGATTAATATAAAATATAATTTAAAAATATTTGTTAATTTATTGTTGATTAAACTTCTATTAATTATCTAACGAGACCGTATATATTTTTTGTGGCTACTCCAATAAAAATTTTACAATTGTCATTATATAAATATACTTCATTTTAACTATTAGATGATAAATTATAAAACTTGATTTTTATATATTATAAAAATATTATTTTTATTTAAAATATAATTAGATAAATAAATCATATCTTTTAAACAAAAATCATCAAAAAAATATTTTTGACATTTTCATTAAAATAATTTCATATATATTTATTCCCATTTCAGTTCGGTGGTGTATTTATTAAGACCTCATTATTATCGCTAACTGAATGCAAATTGGAATTTGGAGTGGGTCCATTTAGGAGCTTTCTCTAAAGTAAAGTCAGCTGGAGCCAGCGGTGATGATGCATGAACTCAACTTCTAAAATACATATAAGAAAAGTGTAAAGAGTAAATTATAATATGAGTCAATTTAAATTAATTTTTTGTATTTTTTATTTTAAAATTTAAAAAATTAAGATAATAAAAATTATTTTTTTATAATAAACTACTTATTTTTTAATTAATTAATTTTAGTTGGCTATTCTCTTAATTAATACCCTAACGCAATCGATACATATATATAAAGTAACTAATTTACACATAGATATTCTTGTGAAGGTAATAAATAAAATAATAATTACTCAAATTAATTTTTAAAAAAATTTAAATAGAATTTTTAGATTTTAATAAACTTTTATTAATTAGAAGTCTTTTAGAATTATTTGTGTCGAACATATTAGTCTTTCCATCGTTTTTAATTAAATTTTAATATATATATTGAATAAATAAATTTTTAACAGTACAATTTTATTATAAGATAATTAAATTAAAAAAATATCAATATAAAATAAATTAATCTCATTTAAAATAATAAAAAAATCTATTTGACAAAAATAATTTTTAAAAATTTATAGAATATAATTTATTGAGAACCAAAGTGGTGTCTAATTTAAAACTTTTTAAAGATCAATATAAATATTTATTCTAAACAAAATATGAGCACGTGAAATTATTTAATAATTATGTCTTAATTATTATTTTTATAATAAAAATATCTTTAATTACATAACATTAAATATTCTCATTATAAATAAAAATAATAAGGAAACAGACTCGCATGCTATCCTATGCTTATTAAAAGTTTAAAACCAACCTGTACAAGTCCATGATTGCATGCACGTTTGTGTTTCACAAACGTCATCTATGTTCCCTCATTGCTCAGCTTTATATATATATGCGACCCTACCGACAACTAGATCTTAAAATTAGCTAGCGATATATCTTGTCATTTATTAAAACAATTTAATTTTAACACATTTATCCAATTTCTATGTATATATGTTGACATTTAAATAAGGTTAGTCTATAACAATCATCATAAAAAACCTTTAAATAAAATTCATTTAGTAACTAACAAGAAATTGTTATAACTATGAAGTGTGACATGGTAGCCACGTACGAAGAGTAGTAGAGCTAGTTTAGCGCCAAATTGGTGGGCCTCAAAACTCGACATGAAAAAAGATGAACAGAGAGCTTCTTTTGCCCCCTCCATTTTTGGACATGAAATTAATAATTAACAAATTAAACCAATCAAAATAATGGGAACCTTTGTTATTAGCGTCTTCTTTATTTCTCGTCATTCCCCATTCCTTCTTTGTGTTGTGGACGGTGCTGCCTCCACGAACCCAACCTCCCTCCTCGCTCGCTCGATCCAAAGAAAGATCTGTGATTCAATAAATGGGGATACTATATGCGATGGTGGCGAGGGGGGAGGTGGTTCTGTCGGAGTTCAGCGCCACTCCCACGAATGCAAATGCCGTAGCCAAGCAGATACTCAACAAGATCAACAATCAACAAGGCGCCACCATCACTTGCGACAGCAACGTCTCTTTCTCCCACGATCGCTATGTCTTTCACGTCAAAAGGACCGACGGCCTCACTGTTCTTTGCATGGCCGACGATGCTTTCGGAAGTAAATTCAATCATTCTCATCGAATTCAAGTATTATTATTCAACGTACTAAAAGTTTGTTGCGTTGCATGCAGGGAGGATCCCGTTTGAATTTCTTGAAGACATTCATCAGAGATTCGTGAAGACATACGCGAGAGCGATTCTGTCAGCTCCGGCGTATGCCATGAACGATGAATTCTCGAGGGTGTTGAGCCAACAGATGGATTATTACTCCACTGACCCTAACGCTGACAGGTTGAACCGTCTCAAAGGTGAAATGTCTCAGGCAAGTACCTTCCAATAATTCATGCATGCATGCATTCATTGGAGCCATTGATAACTGTTAAAGATTGATGATATAGGTTCGAACGGTAATGATTAACAACATTGAGAAAGTGTTGGAGAGAGGTGGGAGATTGGAAGTGTTGGTTGAGAAGACATCAGCAATGAACAACAATACTGTTCGTTTCAGAAGACAATCCCGCCGTTACCAGAATAATCTCTGGTGGAGTAATCTTAGGCTCAGGTAATACAATACCCTAAATTTGCTTGCATGCATTCCAATTATTCATCTAATTTGTTTTATATCGTTTTATTCAGGGTTACATTTATTATGATTTTCTTCATCGTCATTTACATTGTACTGGCGTTTTTCTGCCACGGTCCATTGTTGATGTCATGCTGGAGATAAGATCTCAACTCTCAAGCCTAGCTTATTACTCTTCATTCTTATATATAGTTGCCTACCTCATTGTACTGCTGTCTAATGTGTATTGGGGTCTGGGGATGCAGTCATTTCCAGCCAACATGTTACCATTATTATATACATATAGGTTTGGGCATCTTTTTGAACCACCTTTCGAGTATTGCGGGTCGCTTTGTATGTTAACGTCACTGACACAAGGCTCTGGAGGAACATTTTTGTATGTAATTCATACCCAAGCATTTCAATATGCCAATTCAATTTCTTTGCTTTTGCATTTTAGTTCCATTGTTGAAATAATCAAAGATGATATACAAGAATGCAAAAGGGAAACTAATTCTAACAGGAAAACTCTATCATTATTGTAACTACTCTCTCAAGAAAACCTTTTTTTTTGGTTCCAAAGATTACTATTAACATGATCGAGTTATTTGAAACCAGAGGGAGAACAAATCAAATACTAGAAACCTTGTTATTATAATAATAGAAATCCTTGATTTTGTTTAAATTTTACACTTTTCAACACGATGAATGATGTCTACCCAGTGTCCAAAAGCAACCTTGGACAAACAAGGAATATGTACACAGATTATGGAAAGAATTATTTTAATTTATATGATAGTATATTGTAATCCCTAAATACAGAACCGTCGAAACGAAATAATGTAGAACCTTTACAATAAGGTGAATCGAGAGAAAGTGCTATCTAATTGAACTCATCAACGGTGAGCCAATCATTTGATTCATCTTCCGAATCCTTACCTTTTGAATGAATGGCCTTGTGCCAGCCACCACCTCTCGAAGAACCTTCATGCAGCTGAACCCAGTCACTTGAACCATCAGGGGATGAACCCCTTCTATCTTGTGCCTCCCTATGCCCTGATATTCTATCAGAGCTATAACTTTTATCATCGTCTAGGTCACTGAACGAGACATCTTCTTCATGTTGAAGTTTTGCATGAGAAGAAGCCAACGAAGTAACATCGATGTCTTTGTCTTCCAACCAGTTTTCAGTAGTACTACTGATCTCATCAACTTCTAAAACCTTTTCTGCATTTGTAAACTCGGTCACTATCTCACTTGGCTCAGATGAAATAGTCTCTCTTACAATGCCATCCCTACCATCTTCATTTGTATCTGATGCAGTCCTTTGTTTTTCACACACTCCAGCCTCCGAATCTTTCTTCTCTTCAAGTTTCAGCAATAGGACATCTCTTGCTTCAACAATCTGAACAAAAGAATTGGAATAAACAGAGATGATATAGCAGAACAGAGAAATGTTGCCACCCAAACAAGTAAACCTAGAGTAGAAGAGAGAATTTCTTCAAATTTAACATCAATCACATTAAAGTTGGGTGCAACAGACCAAATAATCTAGAAATCTTTGCCATAAAGGAAACCAAATGGCACACACTGAAACAAAAGAAGAAAATTGTTGTTATCTTCTACGGTAAACTGGTAATTTATAAAAAAAGATAACCAGATGATGCAGAGACTGGCAACATATACAGGTTTGGAATTCACCCATATATTATATAAAACAAAAGCTGCTGTAAAGAATTGAAAAAGAAAAAGATGTACCAAAAGAAGGAGAAGAAGAGTAGGATTACTCCAATTAAGCAGGTTAAGATATAATAAAGAACCAATCCAACTAATTAGCATGCACCAATAAAATTCACATCAATACTAGATTCATGTAACTATGACATTTTGGCCAAAGTAGAAGTAGATTCATGCGAATCAATTGAATGTAAGAACATGTTCAATAAACATGACTTGCCTTGGGGGTTGATAGGAGCTCAAAATCATGCTGGTTTAATCTCGGAAGTATTAACAAAAAATAGATCATCCAAAACTTTTCCACATTCATGTAACTGCAGAGGTTCACTCTAAGTGCAACAAATTCAGGCACCAACTGTTCTATAGCCAAAGCATGTTCTCTCTGAGAATTGGACATGCTGAAATCTGCTGAGACAAGTCAATTTTCCGTATATTAGTGTCAGCCAATCACATTATATAGTGAAATCAAAATAAAAAGAGACTTTTTGGGTTCTTTTACTAACGATTAGGTGACCACTTTAGACTCTATATTGACAAGGGTGTCAACTAGTTTCACAACATGGAATAACGTCTTTGCAATATGTATCGCAGCAATTACTCCTAGAGTTCCACCCAATCATAATTCTAAGGCTAGTTGATTACAAATATTACAACAATATACAACAATGGAGCTTTAATATTCGGTTTCAGTACAAAGAACAGCAAATTCTGTCATGAAGGAGCAGCAACAGCATGAAGATAAACTAGGTTATATACGCTTACCACATAAGAAACATAAAGGTGCAAAACATATAGGTTTTCCAAGATATATGACAAAATGAGTGATATGAAGCGATTTCTCTCTGCTCAATTCAACTTGATCAGGATTCAGGACTCATTTAATTGTGAAACTTCGAACTACGTGAAACTAATATGTATCTTCTGGAACAGATTAAAACGTCAAAAATTAATAGGACAAGCGAAGAATTAATCCATCAAGCAATTACAATTCACAATCAGAGAGAGATAGAGAATCATGATCTTAGCAAATAATCAAACGAAAAAAAAAAGGAAGGGAAGTTTGAAGTATTACCGTGATGGAATGGCAAGGGGAATTCAGTCCAACAATCAGGTCGCGTGGAAATTTCCTTGACGAAACGAACAACCTCCTCCGTCGTACCAGGCACCGCATCGCCGTCGCCGCCATCGTCACCTTGTTGTTTGTGGTCGGGCTCCAGCTGCAACAGCTGAGAGGCGAGTTTGGAGATCCCCGTGACGGCTCTGTTGGACGAGAGAAGCGATAGAGAGTTCTTGAAGCTACCGCTGATCTCCTCCAGGTCGTTCCGGATTCCGGTGAGAGCCTGCGACGGTGGCGAAGACGAGGAATCAGCGGCGGAAGAGGAGGAAGAGGAAGACGGCGGTGGAGCAAGGAAGTTAGCAACGCCGCGAAAAATAAGGGAGATATCGTCCTTGACGGCGGAGGCGCTTCCGCCGTGGCTGTGAATTTCAGGATCAGGTGGATTGGACTTGAACAACCAAGACATTATTAATAATTATTACTAATATTTTTGTTTTATTTAATCGCTAATATAATTCCCTTCAATTGCTACCTAATTGTGCGGAACAGCTTTGGGACTCAAAGGGAGTGGAATGGTTTGAAGTTCATTAGAAGAGAAGAGAAGAGAACAGAAAAGATTGGAAGCTTGGGTTTCTCTGTTTTATTTATTTTCAGCTGTGGCTTCTAATGTCATCATATTAATGTGGAAGGAATATTCACCCCAAATTGAAGTTAAAACTACACTAATTAAAGTATTAAACTCTGACTCCTTTTTTGGTTCTACTTGTGTCACTTTACTAATAATGATATAATTTTCTTTTCATTTTTAATTATTTTGTTAAGCGTACATCAAAAAATAAAAATATTAAACAAATATAAATATGTGTAAATATATATAATTGATTAGACTACTAATTTTTGTGTTCGCATGATATATTTTTGTTTTTCTTATTACTTAGTTCTTACTTCCTAAACAAAATTAAGAAAAATGATAATATTTTATCTTATTTAAAAATTAGAAGAATACGTTTTAAAAAATAGTGTTTAAATATAACTATATCCATTTTATCCATAAATTTGAAATTTTAATATCTTTTTAAATTAGTATATCTAGTCACACCAATAATAATAATAATAAAGTGTGTATCTTAGTACAATCCTATGTTCAAATACGTTAGTTCAAAGATTAAACTATAATGCGTAATCTTCACTATTGAACTAATGCGTAATGTTTTCTTTGATTGATTAGACTATAATGCGTAATCTTTAGTTCTTCACCTTCGTGAAAATATACAATGAATTGTTGCTTTTATTTATTATTGTTATTATTATTTAATTTTATTTGTGGGGTTTGATAGTTGATACACATCATTATTGAATTTAATCGCAGTTCACAGTCACAGTCACTTTCACTTGGAGCAAAAGCGTTTCCATAAGGGTAAACTTGAAAACTACACAATTGTCTCTTCCCGTTACACCTAAAACACCAGCATATTAATATCCACTACTAATCTCTGATGATAGTTCAAGCTCCAATTACTTAAATTTCAATTCAAAAATGAATAATCTTGCGAGTCATAAGGCTATAATTTCATTTGGTGAACATAATAAAATAAAATGAAATGAAAAGAAAAATAAAAAGGAGTATTTATTATTAGTTGGTATAGTCAACGCTTATAACTCATTAATCATTAATAAGGATAAGCCACTGGAATTGAACAATTGAATTAGTGATGAAGAATTTAATTAGTATATATATAAAAGCTGCTAAGTTTAAATTTCGTTACATAAATAAATAAACAAAAAAAAACTAAAAACCCAAACAAACAAACAGTTATAGTTATGCCTGTTCGCATACCATTAGCATTAGTTAGTTAGAACTTAGACCTCACTTGATGTAATAAAAATTGATCCCATATGATATGCAACGAACACAAAATTAATCTCATGTTTTTCATTCCATTAATACAATAAATAAACAAAAAAATTGACACAGAAAAACGAGAAAGACACGGCCTCAAACATGACTTATTTTTATTGGATAAACGTTGCATCAACAAATCACATATGAATATACTTCCCACCTTATACAGAGAATGGCAACCGAACTCAACTTACCATGATCAATCAGGGACAAAACAAATTTCAAGTGGTCTGAACTCTGAACTGAAAGCTGATTAATTACCCTTGTACATAAAAAATTATATAACCAAAACCCTCCCTCCCTTTGCTAATTATTTAAAAAGAATTTTCACTCTAGCTATATCTATGGCACACGGGACATATAATACAAATCTGTCTATTTTTCATGTCACCCCAATTTCAGAATTGAAAAATCGAGTATCCATATTTCTTCTTCTTGAGCTTTAAGGATTGTGTTCCAGAAGAAATGACTAGATGAGGCCTGTATTATATGGATTGTATGATTGAACAGGCATACCTGCGCCGTAGGGATGCACAGCGACGGCTCCATACGGATTTCCGAAAGGATTTCCAGAAGGCTGTTGTTGGGACATCATCATCATTTGCTGCTGCTGCTGCTGCTGCTGTTGATACATGTAAGCCTGGTGTTGGTTCGACATAGCTGCCATCTGAACTGAAGGTGGAGCAGCAACTGTATTCGATGCGTAGAACGGATCGTGCATCGTTGGTTGCATCATGGCTCCTGCCGGTGCCTGCTCCCATGGGTTATAACTGACATTCTGATTGTTTCTCCGGAGTGCATCGTCATATAGGCTGTCTAGTGTAAGCTTGTCTAATCCTCCAGCCTGATTAGGCCATAGGGTCATAATTAGTTAGCAGAGTAACAAAAGCAGAGTGCAAGCAAAAGGTTTTGTCTGTGTTTTCAGAGGTTCATACAAATGTCAAGAAAAGTAGACAAAAAAACATACCAGTTTGCTAGTTGCTGTAGCACTTTCGTTTGAACTAGGAGTTGTAACAAGTGCCAATTCCCATCCTGTAGTTCCATTTGCTTGATTTGGAACAGCAGATGTTGTTTGATCAGCTGAAATCACCATTTGCAAAGGCATATCCAATTAACACCAAGATATTTAAGGTTTTCTTTTCAAATAATGCAAAACATCACTATGATTGAAAAGAAAACCAGTTCAGTTCACTTCCTCTATGAATCTATCCATTATTTATTTTCAAGGTTCACAAATGCATATCAACAAGATTTTGTCCAAAAATGTGTTTTTTTTTTTTGGTGGGGAGTAGGAAAAATTACCAACGGGAACAATGGCCAAGGCCAAAGCATTTTTGTCTTCCAGCTCTGCAGCTGCTGGAACTGGATCATCCAAACTCTAGACAGTAGGCAAAAAGGAGAGAAATTCGTTAGTGTAGCCAAGGAATCATTATAAATAAGCATTTACCATAAGATATATCCGCAATCTAAGTTAAACGAAAGAAAGGGAAAAGACACCAAAAGGGAAATCCCAAAGTAATTACCAACAAATCAGGTGGTGGTTGTACTGGCGCTGGATGTGCCGGAGGTTCTTCCTCTTTCACAGGCTCAGAAGGTGGAGCTGCAGGGGGTGTAGGTGGACTTTCCTCCTGCGTTTCCGGTGTCTTTTTGTATTCAATAGCCAAAACTTCTTTTGGAGACGCAGTTTTATCATTAGCCTGCGTTTAATAAACATGGAAACCTGGTTGGTCAAATATATTTACAGAAAGAACTAATTTAAAGCAGACCTCTTGATGTTTTATCCATACCTGATCCTTGCGAACCACGATCCCCTGTGGAGCATCTTTGACATACTCTTCCATGGCTTGCAGAAATGATGTAGGGGGCTTCATATCAAAAACTAGTTTACTTAGTATCATATTGTGTAAGAATTATTGAAAACACCCAGCTAAAGGGCAAATGGCAAAACCATGCACGATGCAAGATCAAACTAACCAGCTCAACTTTAATAAACTTCTCTCCACGTCCGATATCAAGATTACGGCATATTTCATAAAATTCTGACAGTCTCTCAGCCTGAATTCATATAAAGAATGTTAAAATATGAATGACTGTCATGATATACAATTTTAAGGGGAAAAAAGAAAGAAGAAAAGTTATCCGTAAGTCTAAGAGATACCTGCTGCCCAACCCTCCGATATATATCAAGTGCTTTCACAGCATCACTGCGTGGCATCTCAAAGAACTGCCAGAATAGTCTATTAAATACATAGGTAGTCAAACATCAAGCTCCAAATCCAAGGAAGAAAACAACATACCTTATCAAGCATATTGACTGTGCCATCACTAATAGCTTGATAAATTTTCATGCTTTCCGAGGCCACCTATTAGCAATATAAAATATGTTCAGAAAAATGTGAAAGGAAAAACTACTGATGAATGCAGTAAGATTATAAAGTTGATCTACCATTGAGAGTGCTAACTGAATGACAAAGTTATTCACCGCTGCTCCTTGTGGCTGCACAACACAGAAGTCAAAACAAGTCATGCCATTATAATGCTACCAACCTTGTAAACTTTTGTTAATTCAAATCAAATCCACTAGTTGTGACATGTTTGGGTTGAAACCCCATCTGATGTGATCTTCATGGATCAAAAGTCTACCTGGCAACCAAGAACCCGAAAGAGGAGTTGTTGTAAAGCTGGCAACTGCACTAGCAATTCAGCAGTATCCAAATCTTTGGTCCTCTGACAAAATTTACAAATGGTAATTTTCTTTAAGTCTGTGTTTATATCAAAGTCAGAAGCATGTACTAAAGTATGAGATGAGATAGCAACCACAAATTATATCATCTTGTAGCATGTTTTTATTGAATAATATTCTTTAGAAAACAGCATTCAGATTATGCAACTACACATGTTACCAATCTAATCTTGTAAACAATAAGCTAGAAAACAAAATAACAAAGTAATAAAGCCTTTTCACTTACAGGACGCTCTGCCTCAATATCATACTTCAATACACGGAAACATTCCAACCTTTCCTCCAAAAATAAGGCATAAGTGCGGACCCATCCAGAATAATCCCAGGCTGAGCAGTGAAACACAAATTGACAGCTAAAATGTCAATAATCGTAATTGCAAGAATTAGGTAAAAACAATGACGGAGAGAAAGGCAAGCAAAGGCACCGTTTGGACTCGAATCATCTTTAAAATGTGACATGTTGAGCATATGGCTCCTACTTCTTCCATAGTTAATGAGTTCTTCATGAAATGTTGGATCCACTTCTCTTAGAGCACGGTGAATAACAATTAAAGTTTTCAATGCAACCTAAAGATGAAGAACTTGTCAATCAGCCAAAAAGAAAGTGATAAAATGCACACCCCCCATGTTTAACAGTGAATAAAACGAGTTTGTGAACAAAAAATGATGAATAGGCAAACAGATAACAAGTTCATAATGGCTTCATCACACATTCCCAGAGATTTTTAAACATGACAAGTTTATTATTAGACAACAAAAGATTTAATCAACCATATCTTGTAAAAGTTCCACAACTTTATGACCGATTCACATACCGCCCAGTTATGTGTCCTTGATAATCGCCTGGCAAGAGCATGGATGCAATAGGCAACATCGGCACGAGGCCTAGTAGCTGAGATCGCAGAGAATATAGCTGCAAAGGAAAGCACAGAAATACAAGAATAAAAAACTTAACTAAGCAAACTAATATTCCATTTACAAACTCAGATTATGCAACAGATGGTATACACATACATAAGTGGCAAACAGACCAAGGTAATTGTTTCTATTAAAAAAATTGAGACTTTTCAAAGCAGTCGTAGCAAGAGAGAACAAACCTCTAATATGTTTCTCTTTCGATGGGCGTTCAACATGATTGGTGGCCCTAACTATAGCAATGTCCAATTCCTGCAAAATACAACAAACTAATTTAGAACACAGACAAAAACATGTGATCGGATGGAGAACATCTCATCCAACAAACTATTCCATTGATTTCTACCTTGTAATCACTGTTGACTTTAGCTAAGGAAACTGTGGTGGTATCCTTAAGGGCTCCAAGTGCTTTTCTAATACTGTTCTGCGTGCCACCAGACATTCTCAGATTCTCTCCCTTCTTCAGTTACAAAAAAATCCCAGCTACAGCTCTGAAATTGAACAAGGTTTTTGAGTCATTCCCAAATCTAACTCCTTTAGTCGAGAAAAAAAGAAAAAACGAAATATAAAAACATAATAAAACTTATTTTTTTTCCAAAATTGAAAGAAAGAGCAAAAGAAAAGGAAGCACCGAATTGGAAGAATATAAATATAAATATAATGATGAACATGTGTTAAAATTGAAGTAGAGAAGCTAGGTGTTAAAACTCAAAGTAATGGTTTCAGATCCAAGTAAGGAAGGAAACAATGATGAGAATATAACTCCCAAAGTAAGAAATGATAAACGTAACTACGAAAATTGAGAAAACGATAACCGAACAAAGATTGTGAATAAGACGACGAACATGAACAAAAAAACTAAACCATCACAGCAAGTTATCTATAGCTATCTATATTTTTCTTAAAAGAGAAGGAAAGAAGGCATTGTTGAGCTGAGTGAATTCACGTGATGATACGGCGTAGGAAAACGAAGAAGAAGTGCAGAAGATGAGATGAGTTGAGAAGCAGAGAAAGGAGGAGGATGGATCTAACGGAGAAGAGGTGTCGATTTACCTGAACAGTGAAGCTGAATCCACAAGAAGAAGAAGAAGAAGAGAAAAAAAATGGAGGAGAGAAAGTGTGAAGAGAGAGAAAGAGAGGACTGTTGTGAGACCAGAAGAGAGAGAGAGAGAGAGAGAGAGAGAGAGAGAGAGAAGTCGACAGGCAATATGAGCTTGGTTTGGTTGGTCGTCGGCGTCGCAAAATATAGAGTAAAGCGATAAATAAATAATTATCTGAGAGTTTATGTTTTTGATAAATTCATTTTTAAAAAATTATTAATAAATTTTTTTAAATAATAGATGTAAACACATTATTTTTAAATTAGTTCCTGTAACTAAAATAAAAGATTTTAATTTAAATTAACTTATTTTTGTGTGAGTAAAATGACTTACATACATATTTATAAAAATCAAAAGAATAATAATTTTGTAAGAAAATGTAATTTCTAAAAAAATGTTAAAACATGAAATATATAAATTTAGTGATTAATTTTTTTAGTACATAATATATTTATAGTTAAAGATATTAAAAATATAACTCTTTGTATATTTAATATTTTTACTTTTATCTTATTAATGAATGCTTTTAACACATTTGTTAACAGAAAGGGTTAGGTTAGTTTAGTAATAATAGCAGTAGAAGGACAAAAATTTGCGTGTTATTAATATTAAAAATAGTACAGGTATGGGCAATGTATCTAAATGTGTGTCAGGGAAATACGGCAATGTAAGATGGTGTACTAGTTTGTTTGGTTTGGGTGTTTGGGTTGGGTTGGGTTAACTTGGGATTTGATCCCCCACAATTCCCTCATTCTACCTTTGTCTTTACATTCTCCTTCTTTTTCTTTTTCTTTTTCTTATTTTTGTTTTCGTCTCTTCTATGCCCACCTCACAGTCTATTCAATTTTTTGTAGGTACATGGTTCGGTCTAGGTACATGGTTCGGTCTTCTCGTAAAATAATGAGTCACTTGTTTTTTCTCAAGTGGAAAGTAAAATAATGAGCAGCTTACATTTGCTTAAATATATATTGATGATTAATCCATGTGTATATTGTAAAAATGTTAAATTGACTCATTTTTTTGAATAATTATCCAAATCGGATATGTGTAAAATGAGCACGATAATTATGTGTTTATTGGAGATGTCACATTTATATAGATCATTAGATTATATTAGATAAAATTAAAAATAATATAAAAAAAAAGTATTGATGGACTCTAATAAATACAGAATATTTTAGTACAAAATTAAATGTTTTAAATGATAATACTTTAATACACAATATTTTAAATAACAACGTAATCTCTTTATTTTTAAATAATTAAATATAAAATATATAAATACAAAATATATGAGTATTTTTTATTCATTAAAATTAATTATTATGCAAGAAAATTTTTATAATATTAAAAAATTATATTAAAATAATATTTTTAACTACAATATAAAAAAATGAAATAATTAAATTT